>NW_020884913.1:2324551-2342947 GCF_003945725.1 Corapipo altera
ATGGGATGGGGAGGGGAACGGGATGGGAACCAGGGACCGGGACGAGGACCTGGCCCGGGGTCCCCTCACGGATCGGATCCGGGGGCACCGCCCGCGCTGGAACCCGGCAACATCCTTGTTTTCTTCATTTTTAATTTTTCCCTTCTTTTTTCGCCCCATCCCCTTTCCTGGGGCTCGGGGGCGCAGCTGCGGAGCCCGAGAGGCGCTGGCGGGCAGGACAGGGATCCCACCCCTGAAAAAAAAAGCATGGAAGTGCCTTTTTCTCATGGTAATTCTACTGTGCGAGTTGGATTGTTTGTTTTGGATTTTTTTTTTTTTTTTTTTAGTTCTTATTCTGTACGGTTTTTTTAAAGTTCCCTCCCTCAAAGAAGTTTCCCGAGGCTGGGTCCGGGGACTGCAGCAGGGGATGGAGCAGCTCCCGCTGTACATCGTGTTTTCCCAACCCATCCGCCCGTGCCCGGGGACTGTTGGTAACAAGGTCCCGGCCGTGCGTGAATCCCAGAAACTGCTTTGCATAACAGTTTTATTTTCACGGAGTAATCTTCCCTGTTAGCTGTGTTTTCAAAATGTTTGGCAATCGGTCCTTAATACCTACGCCGTTTTGCAAACTGGCTTTTTCAAGGCGTTGCTGGCCCAGCTGCTGGGGGGGAGGGGGGGGGATGTGCCCTGTGCTCTGTGATTCAGGGCAAAGTGGACAAAAAATTGGGGAAAAACCAGCTTACTTCAGGATCTTTATCACCAAGACAGGGTTCCAGCGTTTTTGGAAAACTTCTCCTTCCACTTTAATTAAAATAATTGCAAGATCCAGATCATTTTAGTATTGGATTTTCCTAAATACATTTGTATTTAAATTTACATTTAATGCCTCCTAAGTCTTTGAAGAATAACCACCAGCCAAGCCTCTGATGCATTGCCACTGCAAGAAGATACTTGTGCCCAAGAAGGTTTTCAATATTCATCAGTGATGCATTTATAAAGAGAGAGCTCCTTGCAAAAATGTAAATACAGGAGGAAATAAACCTAAATAAATCCTTTGCATTTGCAGCCCCAGACTTAAATCAGTCCACTTTTTAATTCAACTTTAGAAATAGGGTTGGGAGTACAGTTACCTGGGTCAGTGCCATGCCAGAGGGGAGTGTGCATGGTCCCAGCCTAACCAGGAGACAGGATTTCAGGAGGGGACAAACACTCTCTAGAACCTGCCCTGGGCCATCTCTGCTGCCCCTGCCTCAGACACCTCCCCAGAGCTGTGACTTGTGTTTTTCATGGGCACTGTGCAAGGAATGGGGATCAGATGAAGCTGAAACCACGTTTAGGATCTATCTTTGTGTCTCATTCAGTCCAGGTTGTTGAAGTGGAATTAGTCCCTTTTGGAGGTTGGTTGTGGTTGTTCCTAGGGAGCTTTATATTACTGATAAATTTTTCTGTTATAAAATGCAAAAGTTTTCTTTAAAATAAATGATAATTTTTTTTAAAAGCAGTGGAAAATAGGATTTGTTTTCTATGCACATTTTTAGATATAAACACACATATATCCTCTGGAGTTCAGATTGGAGAAGACAGAAATTTGATGGGTTTATTTTTCCCATAAGCTTTTTTTGAGCCCATTTGTTCTGAGTGTATTTCTTTATGATGTGCCAGGAGAAAAACTGTGTGGCAGTGACTCAGTTATAGGAAGAAGGATCTGTTCAATGACAGACCCCATTTTTATTGCTCTTTGTCTCTGGTGATTTAAAGTTCCAGGTTGAAAGTACCAAGTGGCAAAGGCTGCTGTAAAAAGGTGGCAACTCTGCCCTGTAGGAACAGCTCAGAAGGGAGCTGGGAAGGACTCTGGGAGCAGGGAATCCCCACCTCAGGAAAAGTGCTGTAACATGTAACGTGGAGCCTCTGCCCTTGCACCTACTGCTTTTTATGATCTTGGTACTTAAATTAACCCTCTCAGCCCCCAGATGAAGGAGGTTTTACCCTATTTTGTGGACTGGTTAATGGTACTGAATAAACTCTCAGTGGACATGCCAGAGGCTGGACAGGGAGCCAGCAGCTCCTAGAGAGTGGCTGCCAAGCACTGCTCTGTCCAAGCACTGCAAGGTTGGAATAACTCTCCTGTTTCCATGTGGTGCCCCCTCCAAGCTCTTTCAAAGTCTTTGTTACCAGATAGAAAGATGAGGACTGTTAGTCCAAAACAAATTGGGGCTCCAAGTGCTCGTTAACCTTGGAAATGCTGCTCAAAGTGAGAATCCTACAGCAACTGGCTTGAGGGATGAGATCCCAAATCCAAAAGGCCTTAATAAACTAAATTTGGTTTCAGAGCCACTTCTCTGCCTCCTGTGCTGCTGTAACAGGATGTCCCAGGAACTGGTTACACATCTACATGGGAAGAAAGAGACTTTGCGTGGCTTTCAGTGATATGCTTCAATACAGTATTAAAGGATAATTTAAGGAACTAAGTATATCCCATTAGCTGCTACTCTGGGAGGAACTCCATGAGATATCTCTTCCTCTCTCCTTGATCTGTTTTACCCCAGTGGAAGCTGCAATTTCGGTTTCCAACCTCTGCAATCCAACACATCATTCCCAACTCCACAGGCTGAGTTGACAAGCCAGGTTCCCTCAGCACTGGGCGAGGCACAGAACCAGATGTGTTGGGTGCTGAGTGCTGCCTTGCATTTCCAGAATTGTCCAGACTCCCCAAGTTCCAGGAATCCCCGTGTGCTCTGCTCACCCATGGGATTTCACAACAAGAGGAGAGCTCACAGTTCTAGATCTCTGCCCAAGGAGACCAGGAGCAGCTGGGCACAGAGTCAGGGAGCAGAACAGAAGCAACAGCAGATGTTAGAAATGTAAGGAGTGCCAAAGGCACAATGGAGAAGCAAGAGATAGGAACAAAACCAAGGAATTCCCACTCAGTATCATGAGACTTGACAGGAGTCAGGTCCTCAAAAGCCTAACAGTGATATTCCTAGGGACTTGTCATAACGGTAAAATTAAAAACCAAAAAACTTCAACAATATCAAACTCAGTTCCACTTTACACTTCTTAAGATTTCAAAACCTTTCCCATCTGAAAATTGCACTTCCCTGCTGGAAGTTTAGAAAGCCCACCCTGCCAGGGGCCAGATCTGCAAGGAATGCCTGTGCAGAAGCACTAACACGTCCTGTGTCCCTACTCTGTAGTCAGGATTCCGTAAATTATGCTGGTTCACAGGGCCTCTCCCTGTTCTGCAGAGCAAGGAGCCATGCCCAGGTCCTTGGAGAATTTAGGATCCTGGCCAAAAAGCAGGAGTTTGAAAAGCTGGGGCCACTCAGAGCTGCCCAGCTCCCTGCCACGAGGCCAAGATCTGAGCAGAGCTCTGAAAGGTGTGGCACAGATTCTGGAAGAGTTGGGAACTCAAAGCCTCACTTGCTCCAGGGCTAATGGAGAGCTGGGAGCCAGAAAGCCCTGGAGTCTTGGCTCACCCATGAGCTGCACGCTTGGAATCACAGCTACAGCTTGGTTTCTACATTTTCAAAACAAAACTGTTATAATTGAAACTTACACTGCTGCTTTCTTTTCCTTCTCCTCAGACTTCTGTTTTCACAGGAAATTCAGAAAATCAATTTCCATTCTCTGATCGAGTTCCCTCCCATTTCTGGGAACCGGCATTTCTTGAATACAGAAAACTTGATTTTTCAATCAGCCCCACTCATGATGTCTAATACAGGAAACCCCATTACAATTAACATGTAAAAGTAATAAGCACAGACTAGGATACATTCAGCAGGGAATTGCCTCCCTGACCCTGCAGCCCAACATCCCACCAGGCTTCTTGAACGGATCGTTCACCCCTGAGAACAAAATAACAGGAGGCCCTTCTCAGTGAAGTGCCAGACTGATTGCAACCAGAGGAGTAATGTTTTTATTGTCTTAGCACACTGGACCTCTATAAATTTTTGAACTCCCTCAGAAGCACCAGTCATGGGAAACGAACAGAAGTTAAGTAGTTTAGCCTCTGCCACAAAGGAGGCAGTGGTAGACCTGAGGTTAGATAGCAACAGTAATTCTTAGCCTTACTAAACAATAAAGCAGACTGTTTCTAGGCTGCCATTAATGGCTGGTTATTAGGCTGAAGAGTAGCAAGTTTTGATTTTCCAGCAGGAAAATTCCCCTGGAATTCCTCCAGAGTCCTCTAATAAACAGATGATCTCAACTTTAATCTTACTTCATAATTATCCAAGGGTAATATTTTAATGTGAACTCCTTAAACACATACAATTTCTAGAGCAAGTAATACTCAAACTAATGCATTTCTCCTTTGATCCACAAAATGAGAGTGTTGAGAAGCAACCAGCAATCAGGGGATGTTGAGGGTACACTGAGGAGAGAGAAACTACAAAGGTCAGAGTAATGTGATGGTCTGATCCCACACTATCAAGATCAAAGATCTTCAGTCCCTGTACATTTTTTTTTAAGAAGCCAGAATGTCTTTATGCTGACCTTTAAATTGCCCATGGAGGAGCTCTAGCTGACATGTATCTGCCTTCCTGAGAGGAACCAGCACCAAAAGTTCACAGCTTTTTTCCTAGGAATCTGAATGTGGCAACCTTGTCCAAAGAGACTCAAGATACTCATTTCATTTTCATCCATAGTAGTCTGCAAACAAAAAAAAACCCCTGAAATAAAACCAAACTTCAGGCTAAACAAATTGTTTTCCACTCAGTTGGACTTACCCTACAGGCTATAATTCTTTAAATTTAAAACAATCTTGTTTTAAAACTTTTAACTGTGATGTGTGGGGAGGGAAACCTGAGGGATTCTTGCTTCTGGCACCAAGCACTCAGTACACAGCAGGAATGTCTCACTCAGGACAGAGGTAGGGAGGGAGCCTGCCTTGGGCAGTACGTTCCAAAACAAGACCAAGGTGATTTAAGTGAGAACAAAACTCTGGTTTGGATCAAAAGGCAGAAAGCCTGATCATGAATTCACTGTGGATCATGAATACAGAGCATGAAAGTGAACCTTCATAATCCCTCTGAATCGAGTTTTAAAGAGATACCTGGACTGTCCAAAGGTAAGTTCTTTCCAGTGCTGACAGCAAAAAGTAGTTGTGAGGGGGGAGAAACCATCTCCTTTCTCCCAACAAACTGATGCTCTAAATACAGGCAAAGGCAGCCCGGAGGGATGGATAGAGCCAGGCCAGAGAGGGAGTTCTTGGAAGGAGAATCTGCAAGAACCTCAGAAAGCAGGGCCAGGAACACTGAACCATTGCACTCCAGGATAAAAAGGACAAGAGGGTTTGGCTGGGGAAACAGGCCCAACATATCTCATCTGGTAGAAGCATCAGAGTGGATAAGCTTTAAAGCTTAGGGCTGAAGATTCCAGACCAGATTGCAAATGGAAGGAAAATGTTTATGATAAGAACAGGGAGAGGCAAGTTCCCACTTCCCCTGATGACCCATTGTTCTCCTTTCTGATGGCTACTGCCTGTTTCCAGCACGTTGGCTGGGTTTTAAGTTCCTCTGTCCCTTATCCTGGCAGGAGCCAGGTCTGGTTATGTTACTGAGGCCTCACAACGACCAGAACATCCCACACTCAGGCAGGGCTGTGACAAGGTTTTACACAACTTGTTCCACTGAGTTATAATACAAGTTAGGAAGTGAGATGCTGAGCATTCTGTGCATTCTGAGCAGCTGCTTCTCTCTCTCCCTTCCCTCACTGATAGTTCAGCTGCTTTTTTGTTGCTGGATTTTTGCTGCTGGATTGGTGGGGTTTTTAAAGTTACAAGCCTCCAAAATGACAGTCCCAAATCTCCCATAAGTATGTCCAAAGTCTGCATTTCCAATGCAAACCTGCTCACAGGCTTCCATCTTTTCCTGTCCCTTCCCAGACCTCCCTCACTCGAAATCCCTGCTTGGTTTCCAGACTTCCTGGGTATTCACATGATAAGAGTGTTGGTCTGAATGAAGTTCAGTGTCCTGTGAAGAGATGGGATTTATACACATCTCAATCCATCATTTACAATTGGAGGCTCTACCTAATTAATTATGAGCAGAGTGGTTATGGTTAGCATTAAAAAGCATTCAAAACCAGAGCAAATTCAAGCAGAGTTCCATTGATTCTTACTACACCATCTGTGCTATTTTACCTCCTTCAGAAAACCAGACCAGGGACATGGGGAAAAGTCCACAGCTTCCCTCCATTACAGGAGGTAAAAGCAAATAATAAATAGGGCATTTTCTTCTCTGAATGTATCATATTTATGATGAGAAGCAGAAGCTTCAAAGTCACTGATTAATTGCTATTGTAGCCATTAAAAAGTATAACAACAGAACAGGGAAAATTAGTGACTTGCACCAAACAGACAAGATTTAGGTACTTACTCATGAATTGATTGCTCTGTCAGTTCAGAATTAATTAATAAAGTCTAACTGTAGTACCAAATCACAAGAAATAGCATTATTCTTAAGCATAAACATCCAGAATTTTGTTCAAACAGTATCTTGACTTAACTTTACAATAAGTTACCTCACTGTAAACCCCTAAATCCTCTCAATCACAACCTCAAAAACAGTCCTGTAATGAAATAACCACAGAATTATGTGTTAGACAGGTAAAGGTACACGTGGAAAAAAAGAAATCACAAGACTATTATTATACAGGCAATACAGTTTTATTATGTTCTTTCACCAATTGTAGCAAAAACATTTAACAACTGAATGAATAATCAAGGGAACTTAATTGTCAACGGGAATTTCAGAATTATGTTCTAAATTTTAGACCAGGAAGGCTTGACAGGGAGAAAACAAACCATATACACACTTGTAATAATAGTCTCTATTATGAAGATTTAATGCCTTCTTTAAAAGCACTGAGATTATTGAGGCACCTTACTGCAGGTTATGGATCATCTCTTCTTTGGCAATGAGATGTGTGGTTTTGTTAACTAGGGCCATGAGGGAGTTGAGCTTGTGAGACCAGTCATTGAGAATATTGTTGGGGTCCTTAGGCCTCTGGAAATTGATAATTCCTGCCAGCCTGTCTACTTTAGCAAAGATGGTTTTATTAACTACTAGGTTAGACAGGAACTCCTCCGATTCCTGGAAAGACAAACAGCACTGAGTCAAATTAATAGCATCAGAATTCCTCCCAGACAGCATGAAAGCACCAGGAACAAGATTTCCATTATACCTAGCAGAAATACAGTTGTAACAATATTGCACTTTAAAAACCTTCTTTTTTTTCCACTTGACTTATATCTGATTATCTCCCATGAAATTAAAAATTTAATACAGACTTCTGCACTTTGGAGTACTTGGCTACACAGATATGAAAGTGAGCCACGTGACAAGCCAGGGAGAGGAAAATCCCTGTGAACTACTGACCACTGGAAAAAAAAGGGTTATTATGAGTTTGTGGAGAAGCAGATTTAATGAAAAGGCAGCAGGGCAAAGCTTTTTATTTGCAGTCAAAATACCAATATGTCACAATGTGCCATTCTCTTTAAAAAGCCACAAAGGGGGATGGCAGGAAGACCACTCCCCCCCGTGTTCCCAAAGTACCTCCACCTCTGACCAGGGACACTTAAAGGTGAGGAACCTTTCTGTGTCTTCAGCTGGTTTTAATCACCCACTGACAAGAACTTTTTAACACTGAAACACAAGAAACTCCAGCATTTAAACAAGACCTTGAATACAAATGAGTTTTTAAGGGCAGCTTTTGCCTTATGGGCACAGGTATCACAAAACTGAGCTCTGCCTGGAGTAAAGAACACTTTTCTACCTCCCACAAAGGCACAAAATCAAATCAACAAGAATATTCCTCTGCTGAATACTCACATTTTTGCCACAAACACAGCTACACACACACAATTCCATACCCCTTAGGAAAGAAGGAGAAGCAAAGCAACACTTACATCAACAGACAGATCCAGGAGCTGTGCCATTCTCTTCATTGTAATTCTGGTATAATATTTAGCCATTATTCTAATATTCTGGAATAAAAGTGTTCAGAGTAGAGGGTTATGTGCAAAAAATAATTGAAGCAGGCTGCAAAAATATAAAAGTCCATGTTAAAAGCAGATTAGGAACTGTTAGTGCTCTAACTGCAGTCCAGCATGGGGTGTGTGAGGGAGTTGTGAACAAACAGCTCTTTTGTAATAAAAGGTATGAAAATCAATATGTGGCAAATTCTTAAGAAAAGAAATCAACCAATTACGAATTTTATACAAAGCAAGACTTTAAAGTTTCTGTTCTATTGAAATGTGAATGCTATATGAGTGCAATATGCTCTTTTTTCTGGCAACTGTGCCAGAAAGATATACAAGCAAATAAAGTGTTGAACCACAACACAAAGAAAAGGCACCTTATCTGCTGCTTTACTCCCCACTTTTTTTGATTTTCTTTGTTATTAAAATACAGGAAGCAAAAACCAGTTTTAGCCAAGGCACTGAGTACACAGTTACAGTCAGACTTACATGTTCCACAACTCTGTTCTTTAAATCTTTCCATCTCTTTTCACCTTCCTCTGTACACCCAAAAACATCTGTTGCAGGACTGTCAAGGGATCCTTCTCTCAACTCTTTCCCATATTCTTCAACTAGGGCACTCCACCGCATCAGCTCCATGGTGGTAAACAGTTTTAGGAGGTCTCTAAAGGGTTTAGTAAAGTTGGATTACAACCCTGTATTAATAAGGCTTAGTTCATCCTTATAATAGATCAAAGGCATGATTTGAAATGTTTTATTTTTATTAACATTAACATTCTTTGTTCTTGAATATACTGTGATACTTCATGTTGTCAGGAGACAGCTCAAGTCAGACTGTTTTTCTAATTAAAAAAAAAAAATCTTTCTCTTATAAAGAGACATCTATGTTCATGTACAAGTTGCACAATCATGACATTTTTACAGTATTTTTCAGGCACCCTTAAATTCTGAGTTACTTAAAGAGATTTCACTTGCCCTGTTAGAGAGACATTTTTATTTAATCTAAGAATTGTTTATTAGAAACACTTACTTATACTTGGGGATTTCTTCTAGTTTTTTGTCACTACTAATTCTGTGCACCAGATCAGATTGTTCATTGTCATAAGGTGAAAGAATAACATAAAGAACAACACTCTTCAGTGCCTGTTTAAGAGAAAAAAGTGGGGTTTGCCCATTAAGTTAAGAAGAAATTGTTGCCATCTGCAGAAACAAACCCTCACTCACAGTGATGCATTTTAATTGATACAGGTCAACTAAAATCCTAGTATTTAATATGTGAAAAAAACCCTTTCCAAACATGTGACATCTGTACTGCACACACAACTGTACCATTCAGACCACATCTGTACAGCTAGATATAATCTCTGCACTTACATAAAACAGACAAGACATTCTGGAAATTTCAAAGACAATATAATGAAGATGTTGGTCATAAATATTCTTTTGAAATCAACTTTTATCATATCTGTTTTCAACTAGCCAATTTGTTAGTACAGCCATTAAAGAAAACCAAACTCAGAACAGACTGGGGAGTTATTTCATCTGCTGCACATTGATCTGGTAAGAAATGAGGATTTGCCACATGGAAATACAGATATTTTGTATGTGAAGTTTTTTACCTGTTGCCACTTTTCACTTTCAGCCTGGATACAGGGAGTGTCATAAATGGCTCTGTAGTGCTTGCAGATGGAGAGGTAGGAGCCTTCATGTTGATCCAGCTGGATCATTAGGTTGTAGTATTTCAACTTTAGTTTCTGAAACAGTATCAAAGAGTCAAATTAATACACGTAAAGGAAATGCAACTGGATCCCAGAAATACACTTGGACCTGAAGAGAGGTAAGTCAGATAAAAACTGGAGTTGGGGAGGGAGAAAAAGAAATCCTCCAGTGACTCACTTCTGTGTTTTCTTCTTGGAAAAACTTTGTATTAATTTTTTTGCTGATAATTTGAGTCCGAATGTAGTCTTTTACAGCTAGACAGAGTCTCATCTGCTCCAAGATAAATTCTACACGTTCTTTCTTTTCCATTGAACCATAGGTTTCCACCTGAAATGAAAATGTAACTATTTAACACTCAAAGTCAAATCAAGTGAAGTCTTAGCTGTGCCAGAAGGGTGGGAGTTGTTTGGAGGGGGGACACACCAAAACAAAACAACACCAAAAAGCTGTTACAGAGCAGGTGAAAATGGAGTAAATGGTATTCCATTTTAATTATGGGCCCCATTTATACCAAAGAATCCACTAACACTAAACTCCATGCACTAGCCAGAGAATTGAACTCTACTTTCCAAGTAGAAAATAGTCTATGGAACCCAACCCATGAGAGTAACAAAAGCAGTTACAGCTGAATTACACCTTCACCAATAACAGATCATCTCATTCCAGGCACTTCAGCAGACGTACCTGATGCAGTTTCTAAGCACTAATCTCAGAACAGTCAGAATTAATTGCTGGTGCTGATGCAATTTTGAGTTCCAGGGTGTTACCTGCAGCTCTTGCAGAATGGAGGCAGCTTCTTTCACTTCCCCATTCTGCTCCTTTATTGTTGCCAGAGTCTTTGTCAGGCGAGCCCGTTCAATCTCCACGTAGATCTGACATCACAAGGAATAGTTTAAACTTTACTGGAATTCTCTAAAGCAGAGTGCAAACTCTAAGCCTGCAGCCCCACTAAGAAATGTACTTGGTGTGTCACACAACCAATTAATTTGTTGCAGATCCATACTCCACACTGGCACTATCCACAATACACACTGAAAAAATACTATGGATAGTTGATATTTGGATCGAATTTATCTGCAAATTAATGTCTACATTCATCTGTGATTCCTTCAGCAAACCTAAAAGGATGTGCACTGTGAATAAGAATTACATATTTTGTCTACTAGAAGATATTGAAACAGGTAGGAAGCTACACTTTAATGGTTGATGTGTACTGAGTACAACTCTTTGCATTATTTCACTCATTCCCAACCAGCCATTAATCCACAAGACTTGATTACTAACAGTTTAGACTAACTTTGAACAGGCAAAGATTGTAACACTGATAGAAATTTGCCTTACTCCAGAATTGTTTATTTGCTTAAAGCAAAAGAACACATTGTAAATAACTCACTGGGTGTAAAGCTTTAGTATCACCTTCTGGTCCCCATAACTGTACATAAACCTGCTAAGTGCAGGAGAAATTAAACCCTGCCCATTTCTTTAAGAAATTCAAATACATAACATTTTAAAAAGTGAAAGATAAATGGCATTTTATGATTCTGAAATGTGTTAATTATCACAGAAACATGACCAGTGTTTCAGCATAAATACAAAGCTGGAAAACATCTGCAGCCTTTTGGAAAGAAATACACTACGTGGCTTCTCAGGTAAACTTAAAAACTACTTTTGCTCTTATTTACTCTTGTTCAAGTAATAATGTTAAGGAGCTATGCTTTTAAAGAAGGTGAACATTTTTATTCTACCTTTTAGACATTCAGTCTTAAAACAAAATCTTACTTTTCCTTCTGTCACCATTCGCAACGTGTCGATTAAGCGCAGTTTGACTGGCAGGTCTGTGATTTCTTCAACGTAAGTGCAGCACTGCTGGACCATTTTAGCAACTGCCTGGTATGAAAAGAGAAAGGAAAAACATACTGTGGTTTTAGATTTCCCAAATGGAGTCAAACTGTAACACTCAGGTAAGTAATAATGTCATTTCGAACTGAGGAGACTCATTTCAACAAAAAGCACCCAAGATCCATCTCCTCCTTTGGTTCATAAAGAGCTGTAAAATGACACCAGTGACTGATGCTACAGGTCAAATGTGATGCTGTTCCATCATCTCCTTCATCTCAGTTTTTCCAGTGATATTCAAAATAATCCACTGCATGCAGTTCTCTCCTGAAAAGCAGTTCCTCCTCCTCTGCCAAATCCACACGACTCTCACATGCACTGGAAGAACTTCTGTTTGCCCTGAGACCTGCATGGCTGAGGAGAGATGTATCTTCTCCAAACTGTGAACACTACCCCTTCTCCTTAGGGCACCTGTAGATTCCTCAGGAAGGGAAGGAAGAGGGCTGATTATTTCTCACTGATGCTTTTATATACACTCCTAACGTTTCTGCACATTGAAAGATAGGTAACCTTTTTCTTCCTAAAACAATGCCACTAAAATTGCCTCTTGCTGACTTCTAATTAAGCCAGAGTGCAACAAACTTTGCACTTTCCTAAATGCAAGTGCTTTCAGCCATCCTGACAGCTGATTTCTCACACAGGACTGAATGCCAAAGTAGGACAGTTACAAAAGGAAGCACGTGAAGCACACACCTCATCTGATCACAACAAACTGCAGTAATTCTGTTTAATGTACATCTGACCATGAAAAAATACGAATGTAGAAGAGTATAAAGATGAATCACCCTCTTTACCCACAAAGTCCCTACACGCAGGGGGAATCAGATACATAATACAGCTCCAAACGGAGTTTTATTCTTTGTTCCAAAGGATTAAACTCACCTGTTTTAACTGACTTCTCCTCTTTGATAGAAGAATAATATTTTCATTAAGAGCATCCCAGTCTTTTGCTTCGTAACACATTTTCACTATGGCAACCAAGATGCGGGATGTGGAGACCATGTCAGACGCCTGGAACAAACCAAGAGCAGGTCAGAGGTGGGGTGGACCTGCAGCCCCTCCAGCACCTGCACTCCTGCTACACAAAGGGCAATAATTACTGTGTCTGGCCTCAGTGATTTGCTTTCTAAGGAAATGCAAGACTGAGGCTCCCAAGTCCCCTCCTGACTTTAACACAGGAACAAGGGCTGTGTGGGACATCCCAGGATCACCACGTCCTACTCACCGTCCGTGTTTGCTTTTCCAAGGAGAGAAGGTTTTCAATGACTTCTTGCAATCTTCCTTCCTAATAAGACAGGGAAAGAATCAACTCCATGAATGAAGAACAATAATTCAGTTTAAACTGAGAGCAGCTCTAATTCTCATCTAAGTAAAAACAACAGACCAGCCTGTACGTTCATTTTTCATTTATCAGGAAACACACATAGCACCAACTTCAAATCCAGGGTTCTACCCAAAGAATAAACTGGAAAGGTACAGTTTTATTTTTGCACAACACATGCTCTAAGTTGTCTGCCTTGAGAGAGAAACCTGGCAGGTTCCAGACAGGTTTGGTGAGCTCACATTCACTGTGCTGTGTGGAAGACTCATTTCTTCCCTGGTCAAAACAGAGCTTTAAGTGAGAACAGAAATGCAATTAAACACCTTGACCAAAAAAATTGTTCTACTATTACTTTCATCCACATCCATCATAACTTAATTACAGAGTATTACACAAAGCATAAACTACATGGAATTATAATAGTCCTGCCTTTTTGGTGGAGGGTTGAGAACTATATATGCCTTTGCTTAGGGGAGTTAAAGATACCACAGTGTACTTTTAGTCCTAAATTGTAATTCCTAGAGAACATCTTGCAAAAATTTTAGTATGGCTGACTTTGTATCAGCCCATGGCAATGGTGGGGCTGCAAAAAACTCAAAAAGGTTAGAAGCAGAAAATGAGTAAAAAAACAGAAAAAATCAGATTTGTTTCTAAAATGTAGCTACCCTACTGAAATCTTTTTACACACACAATGTTTGTGAGGGATGTGCTCTTATTGCCACGGAATTTACCTGTTGTGCAGGATGAAACATGGCCATGGTGTCCATTCCTACACAGAGCTGTGCCTGTGGCATAAAACCCCTGTTCCTGCTCTTTACACAATCGTCTCAGGACAGTCTAACCCTTAAGATAAGTACAACTGCTGCACAGGACAGCAGCTTTCACGAGACACAGGGATGGAGTGGAGCATTTGCAGCACATAAAGAGTCAGATCCATCCTACTGGGACAGCAAACTCCAACACCAGGGAAGCTGTGGCTGCCTCATCCCTGGAAGTGTCCAAGGCCAGGCTGGATTGAGCTCTGAGCAACCCGGTCTAGTGGAAGGTGTCCCTGCTCACGGCAGGGGGTGGAACGGGAGGGTCTTGAAGGCTCCTTCCAACCCAACCCATTCTGATTCTGTGACTCTCTCTGTTCTGAGGTCTGAGATGCACAGGAATCTCCAAGCTACAGAACAAATCCTTTATAAAAAAGCCCTTGAGACACACCGTGTGCACGATCACCGCTACGACCCCACCGATAACACACCCTGCGGTCACAGGCGGGGGCACAGACACGGCTGCTGAGCCGAGAGAGGCAACCCAGAGCCTGCCCTGGCCCTGCCCCCGCATTCCAGCCTTTCAGGGCTCGCACATCCCCGAGTTTAGGGATGCCAAGCGCTGCCTGGCCAGCCTGACCCGGGACCAGTCACAGGAAGGCAGCGGTGGCGCAGGATGAGCAACCAAGCCCGCGTGTGCCCGGGCAGGGGCAGAGGGAAGGGCTGCACCCCTTGTGAGGGACTCAGGCCCTCCCCTCACCCGACAGCTCCTCCCGCCTGAGAATCACAGAATATCCCGAGTTGGAGGGGACCCAAAGGACCATCGAAGTCCAACTCCTGGCCCTGCACAGGTCACCCCAACAAGCCCACTCTGTGCCTCACAGCGTTGTCCAAACATTCCTTGAGCTCTGGCAGCCTTGGGGCCGTGACCGCTGCCCTGGGGAGCCTGGTCAGTGCCCCACCACCCTCTGCTCGGGCACCAAGCTCCCACAGAGCCTTGAAACAGCGGAGCCGTCCCTCTCCTCCCCTTCCCCAGCCCGGCACGGAGATCCCTCTCTGGGCCCCCTCAGCACCGCTCCGGGGGGGGCAGGACGCGGCCGCAGCTCTGCCCCGCGCGGCCTAGCGCGCCATGACTCAGCCCGTCCGCCGCGCCGGGCTCGCCTCCCGCCTCACCTGCGCCAGCCGCTCGCACTCGGGCAGGCGCTGGTCCACGGTGGCGCTGTAATCCACCTCCATCTTGACGATGCGGCCGTCGGCCCGCTCCGCGCCGCCCTCCGCCATGGCCGCGCTCCGCCGCCTCAGCGCCCACCGGAACCGGCCGGGCCCGCGCGCAGGCGCGCCGGGGGCAGCCCCGAGAAGGGCCCCGCGCCGCGCCAGGCAGGCGCTGCCGAGGACACCCCCGGGCGCGCCAGGACCCGCGGAGGGGGCGGAGCCACAGCGGAGGGAACCGCCCCTCACGAGGCGTGGGGGGATCGGAGACCCCCGGAGGGGACCTGAGAGCCCCTGAGGGAATCCGAGACCTCCCGAGCCCCTGAGGGGATCGGAGACCCCCCAACACTCTGAGGGGACACGGATCGCCACCCACCTCTGAGGGGATCTGAGATCCACCCGAGCCGATCTAAAACCCCTGACCCTCTGAGGGAATCTGCCCCTTATAAGCACTCCCCTCTGAGGGGATTCCCCGCTCAATCCACCCCTCTGAGGGGATCTGAAGCCCCCGGCACCCGTCTGGGAGATGTTGAAGCCATGCCTGTGCAGGTAGGTTGCCCTCAGCTCCCAAAGCACTGTCACACACTACACAAGTTTCATTCCCTGAAGAAATTCAGAAAAACTCCCTCGTGTTTGCAAGCAAACAACTCAGAAAGAAACACTGAGCAGTGAATGCCCTGAATCAGAATCACAAATTGGTTTGGGTTGGAAGGGACCTTAAAATCGTCTTGTTCCGACCCCCCACCATGGGAATCTTTGGATGTTATTTAAGATTCCCAGAAAGAATAAGTTACCACAAAATTACATTTTGCATTGTGTTACTTTGAGACTGTACTGCCATGGACCAATACAATGTGCCAAAGGGGTGTTTGACATAACTGTTTTAAATCTTTAGTTGACAGAATTAAGACTGAGTTCCTCCATCTGCTGAACTGTTGTAAATTCAGAGTAATTCAATTAAATGGATTCAGAGCTCTAATATTGTATTTTGCAACTGTGTCTGATGCATGCCTTCCAATTAGCACAGCACAGACCGTGGGCCGTGAATCACTTTCTGTTTGAACTCAAACTTGATTTTAGAAGTCTCCTAACACAATTTATCCATTATCCTTAATCATTGTTAGCTGATTTTAATTGACCTAAGTACTGAAAATACATGCACGTGTCACTCAGAGTGTATCAGTTGTTCTTTCTTAACTGGCCATTTACAAATTTTTACAGAGCTTTTGATTTTTAAAATCTCATTCCTTTAGCTCACTGTAATATTAGTATAATTTTACAGCTCATGGATTGTGAGTGATGGCTCCCAGGGACGTTGAAAGTCACACACTAATCTAATTGAGCTTAGTCCCATACACAGTAATTTGGTTCAGACAGCGAGTGAAAGAGGAAGAGAATGAATCCATACTGCAACTGTTGTTTTCCTTTACCTATATGGGTTTGCTGGGGGACAAGGAGGCAGCTTTTGTCTCCAATGCAGACTTCCTGGACAGCTAAAAAATCCTCTAAATTCTTATTCAAAAGTCCTTAGCAAAACACACAAAAAACCAGCTTGGCTTCTGCTGTCTCTTATTCTGAAGCAACACTTTGCTGACACAAGTCCATCTGGAGTTCATACTCAGCATGATTTAACATATGGGCTTTTCCCCCTCAGGGCAGAAATGAAAGATGAGTGAAAAATGTCTCGTTTTCACAACTGAGCGTAAGAGAGGGTGTTGCAGAGGTAAGAGTAGTAATTTCTGCCAGTTCGTGGAAATCAAAGACCCAAAACTGGGGCAGGCACTGCCTGGCCAGTGGGAGCTGGAAGTTTTCTGTCTTGGCATATCCCCTGGAAAATGGTGCACGTAGAGAGGCTGGGGACAGTCATCACAGTGGGGAGTGGTAAGGGACATCCTTAGGTCACTGCTTTTATCTCGTGTGTATGTGCAGCCAGCACAAGACTGAGCTGTGCCTCTGGCAGTAAGTTTGGGGTGACTGCAGGTATAGGAAGTAGTTTTATTTTCCATTTTAAGCAGCTTCTGGATTTGATACACTGCTTTCCACAGATCTGCAGACTTTGTTATTGTACACAGAGCTATAAGGTTTGGTTTACATTGAAAGCATGTAACAGGGGAAAAACTGGTTTAAGTCTTTCTCAAGGTTTTGTTGAAATCAGTGTCCTTGCCTATAACTGGGCAGCATCAAGGCCCCATGTAAAGAAGTTCAGGTTTTTATGCTGCTTTTCAGCAGAAACACAGAAATAGTGTTCCCAATGTATGAAGCCACCAGCAAATCACTTAAAACTGAAGTGGATGTTTTAGATCTGAATTTGGATTAACTCTCCTCTGTGGGTGATATCACAGAGTGACACAATCGTTAAGGTTGTAAAAGACCTTTGAGATCATCAAGTCCAACTGTCTACCCAGCAGCACCACAATGTCCTCAAGTGCCACATCCACACATTTTTTTAACACTCCCAGGGATGGTGACTCCCCCACTTCCCTGGACAGCTTGTTCCAATGCTTCTGTGAAGAGATTTTCCCCCATATCCAACCTAAACCTCCCCTGGCAGCCTGAGGCCATTTCCTCTCCTCCTGGCCCTTGTTCCCTGGGAGCAGAGCCTGACCCCCACCCGGCCACAGCCTCCTGTCAGGGAGGTGTAGAGAGTCAGAAGGTTCCCCCTGAGCCTCCTTTTCTCCAGGCTGAACCCTGCCAGCTCCTCACAAGACTTGTGCTCCAGACCTTTTCCCAGCTCCATTCCTTCCTCTGGACTCACTCCAGCAGCTGGACGTCCTTCTCACAGTGAGAATCACAAGGTATTGCCTCGTCTTGGCTATTTTGCATGGAATTTCAGGAACATACAGTACCAACATCATGAATTACAGCCACAGTTTCCATATTTATAAATCGCTGTGTCACATTTGAGACAGAAGTCTCATTAAACACATTGTTCATACCTCAGTTGAAAATGCAGACTGTTAATAGAGCTCCCGGATTTTTTATTTCTTTGTGTAGGTGTTTGCACTTCCCTGGGAAAGCAGGGATGTGAAATATTGTGCCGTTATTGCAAGGGGGCTGGCAAAGCGACGTAGTTGGCTCCAGGAGATGGCACTGTGTCCTCTGGGCTAAGAATTATACCCACAGCTCCCAAATGTACATCCAGAACCAATAAAATTCTGAGGGGTTTTTGCTCTTTCTTGTTATGAAACACACATTTCACTGTAGACATAAATTCATCCTTAGCTGTCCCAAATACGACATTTCATCACTTTTTTTTTTTTTTGCAAATAATTGATACATAAATGCAGATGGATATTTTACCACTGTCTGTGCAGTGCCTTGTATTTTCCTCTTACTGTCACAGTGCTTCTCTGCAATCCACAGAATGGCTTTAGAGCCACTGGGAGCACAGGAGAAACAGCAGGATGAGCATTTTAAGCATAAAATGCTGAGGTTGTGTAACAGTTCGGGGTTCTCAGCTAGTTTCAGAATTGGGTTCCAGTGCATTTCAAGTGTAACTTAATGACAGGTAAATGTCTCTGAAAAACACAGCCCCC
>NW_020884913.1:2343347-2594647 GCF_003945725.1 Corapipo altera
CCGCCGCTGCCCCCCCGCGCCCCCGCCCCGAGCGCAGCGGGAGCCGCGGCGGCCGCAGCCGCGTTGCGGCGGGGAGGTGGGAGCCGCGCTTGGCAGCGGGGAGAGGGAACGTTATAAAAAGCCTTTGTCTCGGGACTCAAGCATCGCATCTCTCTCCTGCCGCCCGACGTGCTGCCGGCGGGGGCGAGAGCCACATTTTCGGCTCGTTTGTTCTTTTCGCCGCCCCAGGCATGTCTTGACACAGCCGCGAGAGAGCCCCGCGTTTCCGTGCACTTCCGACGGATGTCTTCGGCTGGGGCGAGAGCGGTGGGGGTTTGAGACTTGGTAGCGTATCTCGGTGCGAGCGTCTGTGAGATTCCCATGATCGCGGTGTGAAGGAGGAAGGAGGGGAAGAAAGAAGCGGTTGTGTTGGTTTCTCTTCTTGCTGGGTCAGCCTTCCTGGATGGTTGCGCTACTGTCTTGTGGACACACTGTCAAGCGCGCACAGAGAAAGAGGCTTGATTATTTCCCCCCGTGTTTGGTTTTCGTCGTGATCTCTGTGCAGAAATCCGCACTTTTCTCCCAGTTCGCCGGTCCGCACTGAGCAGCAGGAATATGCTCATGAAGGAGTACAGGATCTGCATGCCTCTGACAGTTGAAGAGGTAAGATCCCCGCTCGTACCGGAGACGCTGTTCCTTACCCAGGGTTTTCTCTTGCCAGGCGACTTGAGGTTGTATTTGTTTTACTGAATATTTCTTCTTCGTGTAATGAACTTAGTGGGAGGTGATTGGTTAGAGAGGAATGTTTTTATTGGAAAACAAAGGAATCCTGCAGGAACGAAGGTAACTTAAGTGTATCAAAAGCACCGTGGCGTCAAAATATTGGTTATAAAGATTTTCCAACTAGACTTTTTGGAGGAACCTCATGCATGTTTGCAAGGGAATGCTTTTGTGCTGAAATTTCTGATAAAGCGTCTGTCCAAAACCCAGTTTCTAAATATATTTCACCTTTGCTTAAAATACATGAACATGGCCTGAAACTCCCTCCAGCACAGGTAGGGAAGGGAGGCGATCATTTATTAGTAAAACTTTGTTGTCATTTAAAGAAACGACTGAAAGTCAAACTGCTCTTTGTCGGGTGCTCTCAACTCCGTGTTGGGAACATTGGGTTTATTTGTCTGCGGGCAGTTTTGAGTAGGACCGTAACACCCCCCCGAGCACACGTGTTCTGGAGTTACTCGAGAAGTGTTCGCGGGTGCAGGAGGTGCCTAAAGGCCCGATGGAACACGAAACGGAGACGCTGTTTTATGGTTTGGTGCCCTGCAAGTCTGAAAAGATGCTGTTTTACGGAGGCACCTGTGGCGCGGACGGGGCTGAGCCCGCGCTGGGCGCGGATCTTGCGCTTGAGCTGCGCCCAAAGTTCCGCCTGGGCCGCCGCCGCCGCCGCCAGGGGGCGCCCTGGCCCAGGGTCCCTCAGGAGGGGCTTAATTCGCTAATTAATGGATAATTAACTCGCTAATTGAGTTACACGTTTGTTCTTTGAGTCCGTCCAGGACGGTGTGTTGCTGCACAGTTTTATTTCCTGCAATATGTGCGTGGAGGAGTCTTCAGGAGTACGGCAGGGTGCTCATTCCAATGGTCTTTTTGTCCGTATCTTCAGTTCGGGCAAATTAAACAGTTTTCTGAAACTGAGGATTGGAACTGCCAAATATTTACTTCGGGCTGCTCAGGAAATTCCTTCTGCAGGGAGCAGGACCCAAAGGCACCACATACTTGTAGTTAAACGGGTATAGGTTTAATTCCAGCCCTTTTCCATCCAAGTTATATAGTATCCTGTGATATTGGATGGCATTATTCTTTTAATACATAATTTTCTTTGTTTATTGCATTACCCTACTGTAGACAACATTTTTTCCAAGCCAGTTCCTGATGCCCTCAGACTACTACACTTAGTTAATGACAGTTCACTACATCATCAGAAGGGAGCAGATCTAATTTATTTTGAAACATTGTTATTAAACAAGATTTCCAGATGCAGAAAAGTTCAAAAATCTCCCAAAACAGGAATGGTCGATGCATGATGAGGCAGAAGAAAACGTTGGATGTCATTTTTTTTCTCTAGAATGTTGTCACAATTAGTAAAGATACTCTATCTTGTAGTTTCTCTTATGTTGAACCATCCATTATTTAATCCAAGTGCTGCAGCTGAGATGCCTTAATGAGGAGCCTAGAACATGTCTGATATTTAGCATCAATTTAATTACTAATTATAAAATGAACTAGGACAAAATTGTAAAATTAGCAGATATCTTATTTTTGTTACAGTATTTACATACTAAAAAAGTCCCACACTGTGCTTCTCGTAGTGGTTCATCCTTGTGACATTCCCTACAGCCTTATGAAGTGGTGTTATCCTACTTTTATACCCTCAGTTGCACATTAACTGCCAACAATGTGTGATAGTTTTTGCCACAAGGTGATGGGGTGGTTCAGTCATCAGGAGAACATCCTGGGGCGATGCTCACCCTTCAAATACCAGGAGCAGTTTGGTTCTGAGAGGCCCAAACTGCCTCCTGCAAGGTGCAAAGTCACTCTGAACCTCAGGAGGCTTTGAGGGAAACAATTTCCAAAGGATACCCAATTTCCCACGGGGCTGGGGTGTTGGGCCCTGGTCTGCAGTGGCACTTGGGATCTTGAGTCACATGGACACTGCTGGCACTTAAGCATCCAAGAAGGGTTTTTGAGGTTCTGTGTTTCGACAGGTACGGGGAAAATGCAGTTCTTATGCAACAGCCTGGCTCCCCCTTTTGTGCTGTTTTTCTTACTTAGACTCTACAACGCTGCTTTTCCATGGTTGATGCTCTGGCTTTCGGCCTCTGCACTTTAGACATAAATCCAAAAGTATTTCCTTGAGCAGTTTTCCTTTTTTAGCACTGCCCTGCCAGTTACCCGTCCACAGGAGTCTCACAGCATGAATGAGAAAGAACTGTGTCTTTAGTCTGTGGTGGTGTGTTGTGACCAACACCACAGTGGTTCCCATGTCATTCCTGGGAGGATAATCTGGCACAGGGAGCAAAATGGAGTGTTAAGTCTGCCAGCCAAGCACCTGTACCCGATCTTCTGGAGTCAGATTTTGTGTGTAATGTGGAAAAATGTGCTGTAAAATGTTGTGTAATGTCCAGGCAAGTCCTTACCTTGCGTGTAAATACCTGTGCAGGCAGCAGGGAGCAGTTAGTGCTGCTCTGGATGACTATTATGACCTAAATTTATCCCTAGAGAAGAGTAAAGAACTGATACATCAGTGTAACAGCAGCACTGTCTCCAGGTTGGAAGAGTTTCTGGCATTGCTGTGGGTAGGAAAGCCTTCATTAGCTACTGCAGATCCTGTTCCTGAGTCCTGCTTTCCTTGATGCCCTTATTAGATAAGATACCCAAATATTTATGGGAGTTTTGTTTATCTACCTGTCAGCTTGAAGGCCAAATGCTTTCTTGCAAAGAAAACATTTCCTAAGAAATGCTGTTTGTTCCAGACTGAGCTGCTCTGGTGTATTTTGAGCTAGGATAGAGGAGTTGGACGTGCATCTTTGTGCCTTGGCCATAAACACCAGGAAAGACAGGTTGTTCCAAGAGTCCTTGCTGGGATGCTGTGGCACCACACCACAGTTCTTATTTAAAGCTGAGCCTAAGTCAGTAAACTGAATTTTTATTGGCAGCTGTTTAGGTCTGTTACATATGTATGGTCAGAAGCTGCCTGATCAGCTTTAAAATAATTTAGGAAAGGAAATACCACGTTAATTTCTAAGCAAAATAATAACAACTGCTGTAAGAACTTTGTAAACTAGGTCAGAATAGAGCTGTTGGTTGACAAAGCCAATATGATTGCCAATCAGAAGTCATTCTTTACCTCATTCGTGGTACTTTTGGGAGGGACCCATGCAAATTCAATCCTTTTGTTAACAGGAGGCCTTACAAATTCGGAAAAAGACATTTCTTTGCATTAATATATAAAGCAAGTAAAATCTTCCAGTAATTGCATAAAATATGTTACCAATCCTTACCCCAGCTGCAATTAATAAATGAGCCTGCCTCAGTTATTTTTCCCCTTGCATTTTCATGTGTTAGTTCATTCTTACAAATAGCTTGTTACATCATATGGGAGAATATTATAATAGGCTGCATTGTGGGTTTTTAAATATCATCAGTTTAAAAAGCACATTCCTAAGCAAGTGAAAAGAGCACCAAGCAGTGGAAAAGAGCGGAGATGCTAAAAAATTCTCAGACTTGGGTCTCATTGCAAATCACAGTTCCACAATTTTTCACAGGAAAGATTACATGGTTTTTTTGTGCTTTTGAGATGCCTTTATCTGAAAGTGTAAACCAAATGTGATAGGTTAGCATGGTGCTGAACTCTTCTGGGAGAGGCAAAGTCCAGTGAAGTTCCTGATTTGTGTGGAAAGCGATGCTTCTTTAAGGGAAGAGGCGAAAAGACATTTTTGCTGGATCCTGTTGAAAATGGAGTTGTTACTGCTGTAAAATGCTGTGAAAGATGTGAAGCTGGACTGTGTATATTTGACAGCTAAACATCAAATAAACTACAGGAATAACAGGTTTTTTTCCTCAGAAACAGGGATGCCCATTAACATTTCTGTTAGTTCTGAACTCTACGAGCACAGCCAATCCCTGAATTCCTAACAGGTTTTCCTTTGTTTTGTTTCTTTATTTCAACCAAGATTATCTCTGCTGAGCCTGGTGGAATTGCTCCCACTCTGTGCTTTAAATAAAAGCCAGGTTGGATCTGTGGGGAGCTCTGCCTGCATGAGGTGTGGAGGAACAGCTGTATTGTCATGAATACAAACAAGCAGAGACCTGCAAAATGTCCATAAATGGAGATCATGGTTTTTCAACAAAAAGTCCTCTCAGCATTCCCAAATTCTGGGTTTAGAAGTGTTATCCTTGCTCCTTTATAAAAATACCCATCGTTTAGCTCTTGTTTCAAACATTATGAATTCTCCCAGTGTGGATTATTTACGTAAAATTATTTCAACAACATCTGTGTGAACAGTATTTGTATTCTCTGAATCTTGGGTACATTTCTTCTTTAAAAGGTTTCATAGTCTTCTGTTTTGTGCACAGAGGGTACTTGTTATAACATGTTTTATTCAGACAGATTTCAAGCTCATTGAAAGCATTTGAGGTGTTATGCCCTGAGAATCAGCAGGTGTTATGATATTTAGACATAACTATGTGTCTGTAGTACAACAAAGCCTTTAGTAGGGCATAAAGTGTAAAATATTTTTTTCATAAGTACAGTGATCTACTGCAGGACAAACTACATCAATTTGTCCTGCAGTTACTACAGATAGATTAAATAATGATCAACTGTGCGTGCTGCTTTCATTACCCAGCTGTAGCCACAGAGCATGTTTCCAGGAGTACCTTAATGTATGGAACATTTGTAAAAGCAGTATGTTGGTTGTAAGCAAGAGGACTATAAGCAAACAGGAGGTGAAGTCAGGTTTTCAAATTTAATTCAGTTTATTACTTGTAAATGAAATAATAGTTGCACCCGGTAATGACGAAAAAGTTTCTCTGGCAGTTTGGAGCTGAAGTTATCCAGCAAAAATGGAGTCTTGCTGTGCAGTTTTAATTGAAACTATCAACAGCTATAATGCATCTTGCACCAATTCCTTTACAAGGCACTAAATTGCTGTGAGACATAAAGGACCTTTTGCAGTAGTTAATCATTGTGTCTGGATGTGCCTTAGAGAGGCCTTACCTGCCTTCTGCATTCAGCACTGTGGGGGCACTGCCACCTTCGTCTGAGGGGTATTCAGAGTTAATTATTGATCTAGGAAGCCTCTTTACACCATTATGAACATCTTTTTACCCTTCAAAAGAAATCCTTGTGTAGGTCTCTTGTTAGCAAAGGGATCTGGCCTTTGGTGGGTGCTCGTGTCTGCTCACATCACAGGGCCTTGGCTCACACAGCGTGACCTCACATTGACCTGAGAGCTTCTGGCCTGGGGAGAGTCACTGTGACAGGTAAAACAGGTGAGGGAAAGCACCACAAGTTAACTATTATACCCAAAAATCACCTATTACGTTTTCTTTTGAGGCGCTGTCTAGCTGTGAGAATGAGGGGATGAAAAGTGAGAGCTGTGTTTTACCCTGGGGAAAAATAAACCCCTTGCTTTAGTTTGGCCTTCCCGTGCTAGTTGTGGTCAGCTCCAAAGCACAGCAATGCAGAGCACATGTCAAATCTTTATGGAGCCCCACTGCAAAGGCAAGACCAAAACCACCCAATTTTCTCCCTTACTCCTGTTTGCACTTTTCAATAAAACCCTGTGAAGGGAACAAGACAACCTTTGCTCTCCAACTTTCAGTGTAAATCATTAAAAAAAATCTTGCAGTGGAAAGGATTAGATATCACCCAAGGAACACCAGGCTCTGACATACATCTCTCTTTATCTCCCTTGCTCTGTCTCTCCCTGTCAACACTTGTTTTCCCCAAGGTATATATATCTCTTTAGCAAATAATACCACAGTTGATTTGAGGACTTTGTTAGCAAAATACAGGGCCCAGTTTTGCATTTCCCCTAAAAGAAAATGCAGCCTGTCAGTGTTTTAGGACATTTTCGAGCTAAGGCACTCTGCAGGGCTTTGATACCATCAAGGACTCCATGAGCTCTCTTTGTCTTTGAAGCATAATGCAGGCTTGGAAAGAAAAGAACTGGGAAAGAAACACACGGAATGTCAATACTGGCTTTTAAAACTCGGCGCTTCAATTATTTCTTTGGTATTTTGGGATGAACTTTGACTTGCTGAGAACACGAGGTTCTCGTAAGAGTTGATGTGAAAGCTGAGTGATCAGCACTTTGGAAATTGAGACCACTTCTGTTTATGTACCTAATAATGAATGTAGATGTCTGTATTGGCAGCTTGAAGTTTGATAGCTCTGATATGTCAAATACATTTTCCCTTAGTCCAGTCTGTTTAATTTCTTCATCTGTCTTCTTTTAAGGTTTGAAATAATATAGTTGTATCTATTTTCATGTGATTTTTGCCTGACTGCCAAAAAAATTTAGGTGATTTATGGCCCTTAAAATCCATAAAGCCCTTTAGATTAGAGGAAGAGAAAGATTTCTGTAATAACTAGGAAAGATTACAAATTATATTTTCCTTTATGAGTATTCATTTTATTCTGATAGACATTTGTATCGTTAAAATCTGTTAGAGCTCCTGTTCTTGGGTACAAAAGGCTGCCTAGTCAGATAATGGAAAACCCATAGTATATAACAATGATTCATTCACTGTATCCTTCTCTGTGAGGGGTGAGCTGACAAATATGTTCCCCAGGCTGTCCTTATAGAGCTGAGGCAGTTGTTGATGCTAAAATCCATGCAGGCTTTCCATCTTACTGTCCAACCTACCACAGAGGCAACCATTACACACTCTAAGGATGGAGATGGATGGTACACACATGAAAACCCTTGAAAGAGTCATTGTGGGCGAGGAATAACCTTTGTGTCCTTACTCACGGAAAACTTACTTGTAATTTAAATATATTTTCTTTTCCAAATAGTTGTAATTTTCCTTATATTCTGTTCTTTACCTTCTTTGGTTCACAGAGCATCTCTCGTGACCAGCAGTATATTTTGGAAGATTTTCTCCCAAAATAAAGCCAATAGTGACATTTCATGCAGATTTGCTCTGAGAGCCCTCCAGTGCAGCCTGGAGAGCTCTGTGTGGGCATATTGTGCACATATTCAAGTGTAATTATCAATGTCTGCAGGCATCTAGAAAGCAAGGAAAGGTGCTCCCCAGGATTATTGACTGTGTTTAAAAAGGAGCTAAGAAAAGGTAATATAGATTTCAAGTTGTGTTAACAGATGGGTTTGCAGTCTGTAGGTGGTGGAAACCAGACTTGAACTTCACCTGTGTTTATATATAATGCTTTTAGTCTAGTCTTAATCTTGTTTGTCTCCTTCTCAATTCACCATTTCTTCCCAATTTTGGCTATAAGTGATCAGTCAATTTTGAATGCTTGGATATGTATCAAAATACCATTTTTGTAAAGCATTACGCAGGGTGCTAAATTGTAGGAATGACATTTTAATGGCTCTTCTTGGAAAAAAAAAAAAAATGCATCTTCCATCTTTTTTCTTGTTTGTGGTCAGAAAATGCTGAGGCTGTTTTGGGTTCCATTAGTTTTGTACTTTTGCAGTTCCAAAGCTGATTTTGCACGCTCTGAGCTCTGGCACATCCTGAGCTTGGGCACGTCCTTAATTTAAAGCACGAGGAGTCATGTGAGTCACACACATGAACGTTTGGGGATGAACCAATCTCTTCCTGGATTTAGGAAAAGACTGGTTCATCTGCTCTCCAGAAAAACCATGGGCTTTATTTAGGAGTTTTTACGTGTCTGTTCTAAGATTAGTCTTGCCCAAGTGATTTAGGAATACTTAAGCTCTGTGGGAATTGTTTTCTGTGGGCATGCTGAGTATGCCTTATTTTCCATTTCATCACACTAAATGTCATCTTGGGTTTAATGTGTTCACCAGTTAATGACTATGTTCAGGGTTTTTTTTCAGTAAAAATATTATTACAATGCATGACAAAGTAATTGTGTGATAATGACACTCCAGTGTGACACACACTGTTGCTCGATTGCTTGATTAACAACCAGTCACTGATGACAAACACAACTAATTGTTGAATATATTTTCAGCTTTTTGCTCTCATTTTCTATAAAAACCATTAAAAGTATAAAAATAACCATTTGTGCTTGTGTCACCACATTACTTCAAAGGTTCTCTAAATACTGAAGTCCACTGTGAACCAAAAAATTGTGTTTACCAGAAGGATAAAGACAATGATAATTCTATTGAGAAGCATTAATTTCTTACCAAGGCAAGCTTGTACTAGTCCTGGTCATACAGAGATGGTTGGGTTTTTTGTGTTTTGGGGGTTTTTTTGGCCAGGTTTTCTTTGAAAGTGCAGATTAGCTGACCTTTAAGTAATATTTCCATTTAATAAAATAGTTGTACAATGACTGCAATAAGCCAAATGAAACACCTGAACTTTACACATGATTACACTCTTAAGTAGCCTGCCTGCTTCTGTTATTACATAGGCTTGATATAAAATTGATGTAAGTCTTCCTTCAGTGGATCAGTTTTTGTTTTGCTTTGCTCTGTGTGAAAGGAAAATCATTCAGTGAAATTTCCACCGTAGTGATACCAATGAGTTCTGTCACTGGTGCTAAAGAGGCCAAGATTTCACCAAATATGTGTCATAAAAACACAGAATATTTATAGAACAGAAATGCTGGGAATTTAAATTCCAATCCAGTTGCATGGTGCAAATCTGAAATAATTCCCCTGGCCTCAGGAGATCCAGTGCAAATTTCTCTCAGTCTGAACAAAAGTTGACTTGAACCAATGGCCATAAACTAAAAGAAAATGTAAATTTTTGGATTCTGTCGTTCCACGTGGAATGAAGTAATTGCTGTCCTCATCCCCCAGACTTGTCAGTCACCTCTCTGCTGTCAGTCTTCAGTCCTGGCTTTATAGAGGCTTTGGTTCCCTTTCCCTTCTCCCATGGTGGAGTCCTTGGTCATGCTCCCAAGGAAGGAGCCTCTCCAAGCCCAGCAGGCGTGTGGCCAGCTGGCAAAAAGCTGCTGCTCTTGCTGGGCCTGGGGCTTGCAGAGAATAAGGAACTGCACAGCAGAGTAGAACAATTGCTAATTCAGCTCCCTCTTGAGTGCTCAGCTCGGGCTTGAATCCCTGTATTCCCTCAGTTACCATGGATCTTTCTCCCAGGCTGAAGCTGAAGAGAGCACCGAGTTCTGAAATCTCTCCAGTGTCTTCCAGGGTTGCTGAGTTTATTTGCATTTCCAAACTGTTTGTTACTCAGTGAAGCCCAGGTTTTTTTGCTTTCTTTTTTTTTTTGCTTTTTTTCTCCCTCCCTTCCCCCCCAGGGATGATTCAGTATAAAACCATGTTTGTGTATATTGAGGGGTCTCTGTTATACATTTAGGACATGTTGGGGTGGTTTTTTTTCCATATTAACTTCAGTGGAAACAGAATAAAACCTACAATGGGGACTTTTTTTTGTTCATTTGTTCTCCAGTGTTTTGCTATACTTATTTTCTCTGCTGTCTCTGCTTTTTTTCATGTCTGAACTTGAACTCTCTCAGAGTCAAGTGATGGTGAACTTCTAAATGTGTTCTGAGGGGGTTTGAGATGAGGCAAACAGCCTTTGAGTGGAAATGTTATGTCATAGTAACAAATGCCTATGGATTAGTTAGTTTATTTCCAGGACTTCATGGGCTATACATTGCTATTTATAATTTAACTTTCTCAAGCAGCCACGACTGTGTTTATGTTGCCATGGTGTTCCTTGCCATACTTGAGGGTGGATAGTAAATGCTATAATTGAAAATAGATACTCCCACTGAATTAAGGGTAACAGGTGGTTATGTTTTTATTTAATCATGCTGAAAGCATATTACAAGTTAAATGTGGATACCTCTACCCCTGCCTCTCTGCCAAGACATTTTCAGACATGCCAGTTTGTCTTCAGTGGCCAGGACTGGAGTAAACAACGTGAGTGATTTGCCTTGTGACAGGCCAAGGAGTGTCAGTGGCAATCAAGGAGCATCTTCCACTTCAGACTTCAGAAAGCAAATGTTCTTATCCAGGAGAAAAGGAGCTGCTCTGATGTGTGTGGGGAGCTCTGTATCCTTCTGGGGACCAGAGTCTGGGCAAAGCCCTAATTCCTTATGAGCATTTGAGCAACAGCAATTCCTCCTGTTAGCCCTCTAACCTCATCTCACCTCTTCATTTCCTTCAGTTTTCCACTGAAGTTTTCCATTTTTTCCATGTGGGCACATCCTCCTAGCTAAACTATTCAAAGCATCCCCCTCTCACAACCAAAAGAATAGCTTTTGATTAAGTTTTGTCAACTCCCATAACATCAGTTAAATATTATCTCTATAAAACATGAATCATATAATTCATAAATATATGTTTTTTTTTTTTCCATTTTTCAGAGTAGAAGGACAGAAACGTATGGATATTATCCTAGATTCTCATTAACATTTAGGTGGGGGGGAAAAAAGTGTTGTAGATTTTTTTCTCTCAAAAATATTCTAAAATGTGAAAATGAAATAACTCAAAATAGCAGCATTGTCTCGCACTCTGTATATACTGCAAAAAGTAAAGATGCCCAGGAGGATTGAGTAACCAGGTGCAAACACTTCAGCCAGGATGGTGTGGTTACTGTCAGAGGCACTTGTAAAATCCATGTTCATAGAACCAGAGCAAAGGTACCTCCTTGGTGCAGTTGTGTGAGCAGTGAAGGGCAGAGAGGAGCCCGTTGCCTGAGTTCTGCACAGCAGTCTCCTGGGGAGGATTTCTGGACCTTTTTTAGAAGCAGCTGTCAGACTTTGGTCTTTATTAAGCTTGTATCAACCAAAGGCTAATTGAGTCCTCCAATTTTTCCTGTAGCTATAGGATGTCAAATGAATTCTCAGCAGCAGGAGATGTTGTGTGCACACACAGAGTTTTCTCTTGAACTCTGTTCGAGATTGTTCCTCAGTTTTCCTTTCACATTTTGCCATTTTGTAAAGCAAAGCCAAACTAAACAGTGGTTCATAGATGGTAGGATTTGTCATATTTTAGTTTTCAGCTGGTTTACATTGGCTGGAAAGGTTCATGTTATTGAAACCAATATCACTTCCTTTGTACACAAGACCAAGGAGCCGGAGTTTGCATCTTAAAGCTTTGCAAGGAGGTCCTTAAGGCCTTTTCCAAGCTTCTGGCAATTGCATTCCTTTCCACAGGTTGTTCTGCTTAATATCTTTGTTTGCAGGCCTTTTCCACAATTTTGAAAGTTAGACTTGCAAATTAAGTGAGCTGCTTTAGCTCTCTAGGCTTATGTTATAGGTAGCACTTGATTGAGTTTATTGTTACAGAAAGGCTGAGGACATTCCCTGGGGCCACTACCAAACTTCCATGTAAGAGTAAGTGTGCAGGAAAGCATTAGGCTTTGAAGTATTCATGCATATTTAATGGTAAGGGAAGAACTCAGCATTGCAGCCAATCTGAACCTTTGACAAGAACAATGAGTTATGGGAAAAAAATTGAGTTTGCAAGACGGTTTTGATCAAATGAATTAAAAAACACATTGCTGAAGATGATTGATGTAGATTAATACATCACATGCCATAAATTCACCCATCCAATGGAAATTCACTCTCCAGCTTGGGGTTTGGATAGCCCTGCTGAGATATCCCTGCTCAGCCTGGGCTTTTAGGACCTCTGCTTCATTTCAGCGCTGTTCCAAGTCTGAAAGTCCCAGAGCCCTTGTGTGAACCTGTGGTGTCCTGGAGCTGCATAAATCTCCTCTAAAGTAGACCATTGACCTGGGAAATAACTAACTGGCCTTTCTAACCAGTGCAGCCCATGTGGGTACAAGAGTGAGAGCCTTGAGTCGGGCTGCTGGTCTAGCCAAGTCTTCATCAATCACAAACCAGTCTTGCTGTTTAGGAGAGATTTGCCATTGTGCTGTCTCAGGCTTCATTTTGTTGAGTTTATATCGGGTTATTCCACACTTTTCTTAAACAGTTCTCTATGAATATTCATCCTTAACAGTCACGATTCTCTGTGTGAAATTGTAGCGTGAATTTTTCTCTGAGTGTTGAGAGGTGGTTCCTGATACTCCCCCCTCCTGCCCCGAGTATTCATTTCTCTGGTGTCTTGTTTCATAACTCCAGGTTACACTGCAGTGCAAATGCTCCTTGATTCCTGGTCTAAAACAGGATTTTTACCCATTTTGTCAGTTAAAGGTGACAATAAGTGAAAAATAAGGGAAGAAGGAACTGTACAGAAGGCATTTTTCAGGGAAAGAATTTAATAAGTAATAAGGTTGTACAGCAATAGAGAGAATTCACTTGCTCAGTCAGGTGACATTTAAAAGCATTTTCCATTTTTTAGCAACTGGAAATATAAGGAAGCCATGTAGGAAAAGAAGTAGACTTGCTGATTAATGAAAGCTTTGTCATTCTTTAAATATTTTGTTGTGTAATCACTGACATAAAAATAATGACAGAGCTGTTGGGGTACATTTTTGCCTTTCTTATCTTGCAAACCCTGATTTTTCTTTTGCACTTTTGACCCTTTCCGGTCAAGAGTTTGAAAGGGAAAGGATTTTTCACTCCATCAACAGTTCAACACCCCACTGATTTATGTGTGCAAATTGTTTGTGTGTGTCAGATTGAAACATATACTGTTTTGGAGGCACAGTAAACTTTGCAAGTTGACATATAAAGTAAATCCTACTGAAGATTTGGTCCCTTGTGTCCTTTTTGTAGTAAATTAATGCATTGCATCTGCTTATGATATTTGAGACAGCATGGAAAGAAAAATTATATGATCAAACTTTAAAATATGTGGAGCATCAGTAGTTTTTTTTTACCATTTCCCATACCTGCACATTGATACTAACTTAAAACTATTTTCCTTGTATCAAACATTTCTTCCTATTTTGCATTTATGCTGATGAGGTAAAGAGTTGCTGGCTTTGCTCCTGTTAAAACTTTAGCATTTTTTTATAAGCTCAAAAAATACACCAGCTCTCCTGTGAAGCATTTCCTGACAGAAGGCAGCGTCTCCGCGTGTCTGTCTAATGAAATGCTGAGCAGGTTCCCGCTGGGGAGTCTCTGTTGTGAAAATGCAAAGACCTGTGGGTGACAGAAAAGGTGACATCCTGAGCACGGGATCCTTTTCAGGCCAACAATGCCCAGTGACCATTGAACAGGAGCCAGAGTGTGCCCAGGTGGCCAAGAAGGCCAATGGATCCTGGCCTGGATCAGGAGCAGTGTGGCAGCAGGACCAGGGAAGTGATTCTGCCCCTGGACTCAGTGCTGGTGAGGCCACCCCTGGAGTGCTGTGTCCAGTTCTGGGCCCTCAGCTCAGGAAGGATGTGGAGGGGCTGGAGCAGGTCCAGAGGAGAGCAACAAGGCTGGGGAAGGGACTGGAGCACAAGTGCTGTGAGGAGAGGCTGAGGGAGCTGGGGCTGTTCAGCCTGGAGAAGAGGAGGCTCAGGGGAGACCTCCTCACTCTCTGCAACTCCCTGACAGGAGGGGGGAGCCAGGGGGGGTTGGTCTCTTTTCCCAGGCAATGATCAGCAAGACAAGAGGGCTCGGTCTGAAGCTGTGCCAGGGGAGGTTTAGGTTGGAGATTAGGAAGAATTTCTTTCCAGAGAGGGTGCTCAGCCATTGGAATGGGCTGCCCAGGGAAGTGGTGGATTCTCTGTCCCTGGAGGTTTTTAAGATGAGACTGGATGTGGCATCAGTGCCATGGGCTGGGAACCACAGCGGGGTTGGATCAAGGGTTGGACTTGATGATCTTGGAGGTCCCTTCCAACCCAGCTGATTCTATGAATCTGTGATTCCCTGGAGGTGGGATGCACTGGGATGTGCAGTGTTTTCCCAAGGATGAGAAATAACTCGTCCAGGATGGAAGGTTCGTGTCCTGCATTCCCGAGGGACCATGCCCTGCTCACAGGGGAGCTCTGGTTTCCTCTGTGTGCCCCTCTGAAATGTTCTCTGCACTGTCACACTGCTCAGCCCTGTGTCCCCACTGTCCCTGTTTTCCTCAGTGGCAGCAGGACCAGCAGCTCTGTGGTACAGCCTGATTAGCAGGAACCTGGGGCTGCTCCGTTCCTCCAGGTGGTGAGGCCTCAGTTTTTCATCCCTGAATTCTTCCGAGGTGACCCAGTGGGGAATTTGGGCTAAAGAACTTTAAGCTGGTGTTCCAGGTGTTCACTGCCACTGAGGTCAAGGAGATAAAGTTACTCTGCTTTCCATCTAATCAAGAGTTGCTCTCTGAGCCTTGCAGGCTGCCGGTGATCACTGTAACTGTATCCTCTGTTCTCTCCTTTTTTCTCTTTGTACTCTCTGTAATATACACCTCCCACTCCCTCTTTTAAATCCTTTTTGTAGGAGGTTAATTACAAAAATGTAGCTTTCCATCCTTGTTGGCTTCTGGTTATCATTTGTTCTTTTTATATATTGTTCATTGGGGATTTTTTTTTAATAAGTTGCCACAACCATTGTTAATGAGCGAGTCGGACACTTTCAGACCCAGCTCAGATTCCTTTGGGTTTCACTGTCCTCTCTCCAGTGTTAAAAATTATCTATTTATTTTACTTTTTTATTGCATCTTTTAAACACTGATTTGTCCATATAAGGACCTTTCTTATGGCAAATTTGTTTCTTTTAGAACATCTGGGCAATGACCTCGGCAAAATGGGGTTTTGGTATTGAATTGCTTCATATCAGCTGGGTCTGCTCTGGCTTCTTCACCTGTGACCTCTTCAGAGACAGACTAAGATATGATTTTCCTCACTAAAGCTGTGTTAACTTTCCCTCTATATTTATGAATCGAAGCTGTGCTATTCACACACTTTTTTTTATTTTTCTTGAGTAATAGGAACCACCCTCATGCACTCTTTCTCGGTTTTCTGTTCAATACATTGAATGGATGATAGCAAATGAAAAGCATGTGAAAAGCAAATTAATACAACTCCTGTCCTAGTTGGTGAAAGTATAGAATTTTAATTTCATGCCAGCACAATATATTGAATGAACTGTAAGTGCAAAGATACCAAATTTCAATTAGAATACCAGCTAATATTTTTTTTTTACCATAACTATCTACTTTACTGCATTTAAGAATGAAAACTCGGTAGAAGATTTTTGATGACTATTTTTTAATTCTTATTCATTTAAATCATTGACTCTTTGAGGACTGCTGAGAACCACAGAGGTAGCAATAATGCAAACAATAAGGATTTCAGGCACTTTATTGATATGTTTGGCGAGTAATATTTGTCAGTGCTGTGCACCAGTGTTTTCATCTTGCATCAGAAGTTGTTTTGCCAAGTGCTGCTTGGCAGTATGTCATGTTCCTTGGATTCCATTTGGAGCTGAGAACTCTTCTGGTCATTTTATCTCTGAAAGGAGTTAACATTTGCTTTCTTTTAGATCCCAGCTCTTGCAGGATGCACAGCATCCAAACTAACAGATCCTGTGTTACGAGGAGCCATTCCTTGCTTTGGCACTGCCAGGAGCAAACTCTGCTGTGCTGCTGTGTCATCCCCACAGTTCCTGCCCAGTGCACACACAACTGTCCATCTGGGAAATGGAGATAAACTTCCATGGCCCTGTTTAACTTTGATTTGTTGTTACACTTTGGCTCTGACCTCCTCCCCCTGACTGTAAATCAGTAAGGGAAAAGCACACCACGTCCATGAGCTGCAGTGAAGCATTTGATATGGTTGTAATTAATTGACAGTGTTCCTGTATGTGCTGCTAGGCAGGATTAATGCTCTTCCCAGGCCCACCTTTACACAGGGAAGTCAGTGGGAATTTCTCTCCTTTTGCATTAAGAATGGAAAAATATGAACCTGAGAGGGAATTCACTGAATGAGGAGCTGTGTATGACATACAACACAGTTCTGTCCTGAGCTGCACTCTGTAGAACTCTGTCACTTCAGGTCAAGTGCTCTTTGTCTTCCTGTCCCACGAAGTTACTACAGGTCATTTTTGCATGTGACGTTCACATTTATGTTTTCTTTAACTCTGTGCTGTCAGAGGACCAAATTGTGTTGGAAAATTCAAACTGTTTCTTAGGGACTTCTAATAAAATTGTGAAACTGATAATTTGATAAATGATGCATAATATGGACAAAATGGCACAGGAGGAAGCAAGTTTTTGTCTGACCAGTGGATTTCTGGGAGGGATAAGCCTGGCTTGGTAAGCCAGTACATTTTTCTGTTCTGCCACTTGTTGCTTTACTGCCTCAGCATCCTCAGCAAGTGACTTAATAGTGAAAGAAGTTCTTCATGTGTTCTCTTTTGTTCTGGAACTTCAGCAATTTCATTGTCTGCTGTTGATACATGGAAACCTCTTCAGCAGAAAATGTGTTTTCCTCCTCAGAAAACCTAAAGCATCCCACGGCCACAAGTGCAGGAATCCTGGCAGTCTCAGTTGTGCTCCACTTCCAATTAGGAATGACATCAGTGGATGGTTGGGCCCTCTTTGTTTTGCTGCTCCTGCTCTCCTGGAATTGGTGCAGCCCTGGGGTTGCTGCAGCCCTGGGGTTGCTGCAGCCCTGGGATTGTTGCAGCCCTGGGGTTGCTGCAGCCCTGGGGTTGCTGCAGCCCTGGGATTGCTGCAGCCCTGGGATTGTTGCAGCCCTGGGATTGCTGCAGCCCTGGGCTTGCTGGCCCGTGGAAGCTTTGGCTGCCAGGAATGGGGGAAATATGCAAATAGAATAATCTTGTGAATCATCTCTGTAAGGCACTGCTGGATCTGAGGCAGAGTTACAAGCCATCAAAACATGCAAATCACGTTTGTGTGAGTGACACAGTGAGGGTGTCCCTGTGCTTAAGTAGGGCATTACTCAAAATAGTACTATTCCAGCTTTCCATGGGAAAGTACTTTCTGTTCAGTGAGATGTTTTCTTTCTCTACCTAGTCATCAAAAACACCATCAATCCCATTTCCAGTGAGGCAAGCTTCTGTGGAATGTGACATTTGTTATTTCTCTTACCTGATAAGAGTGTAGACCTAGATTTGTTCAGAATGCAACACATACTTTTCTTTTTAATTTAATTTTTTTTTATGCTTGAAAAAGGGTTTGTCCAGGAGAAGTTGCTCCCCCCAAAACATGATTTTTTTGGCTATATGCAGGAAAGGTAAATTCACTCTTTCTTTGGTTTTCAAGCACCTTAATGCAGGGAAGGAAATAGGTTGGTTGTAGTAATGAAACAGAGTATATGGTTAGAAATAATTCAAAGGTAACCTCCCACTAGTATTGCTCTGTTGAAAAGAAGAACATTATTATGGCACACAAGCCTCAGATGAAATTTCAGAATTGATGTATCACAGAAGTAGAATACACTGTGCATATTATAATCATGCTACCAATTTATTGAATGGGTTTTTTTATGGGATTAACAGCATAAAATTAAAATCTATATAGGCTATAAACATATTATTCACCCAGCTGCCCTCCTGGATCTTCAGGCATGATCTTCTTTCCTCTGCATGCACGGAGTTTGTGCAGGCATCAAGAATTTCACACTAATCTATGAACTGATGTCAAACAAGATGCAGTGAACAGAGGTTATAAAACTTCCCCCCCTCGGTATCCAACAGTGCAATTGCATCACAGATACATCACAGAATATTTGGATATAAAGAAAAGCTTTAAAATCTCATAAAACACAGGAAACAGTGTGGCATTTTGATGTTACTTTACATGGCTCCACTTTGTGTCCTGTAAAATAAAATGTTCTGATCCCGACCACTTATTTCTTTCAGTTTCTTATGAGCTTAAACATTTAGGATCATTCTCCAGTTTGGTTGGAAGCACAAAATGGGGTGTACTCATGCAAGTGTATCTGTCTTTCTGAACGTCAAATTAATAGTTTGAGTCACAGAGGTTAAAAGGAATTTCAAGTGCTGCTCTAATGAGGACAGACAGGAACATCTTTTGATACCTTGTATTGAATTCGAGCAGTTCCCTATCTGATATACTGTGATAGTGGTGCCCGCTGCACTTCCATAATTATGGGCCTGTCAGCATTTCCATTCCTAACCCCTATATTACAGCTGGAAATATCACTCCAGGATGAAGTTTTGTACAGAGCCTTTCAGCTGTGAACGAAGAAGCTTTCAAAATTAATTTTGCTGCTTCTCCAGTTTAAAAAAAACGAAGTTTTGCTCTTGCTTGCTCCACCCGGTATTAATGTCTTGTTTGCAGAGAAAAACCCCACAGGGTCAAAATACTGCTGTTTGTTTCCTGGAGTGTGAATGTAACACATCGAAAAGATAAGAACTGAGAGCTGAATGCCTCTATTTAACCATTTTTTCTTTTCCAAAAAGAAAAAAAAAAGCAGTAAAAGCAGGAAAAAGTACATCTGCAAGGTGCCACTCTGAGCTCATCCCCACCTTCCCTCATTTGTAACCTGTCTGCAAAGGTTTCAGTACCAGTGTCCCTTTGCATAGATTCCAAAACAGCAAGGAAGATATAATTTTGTGTTTTTATCAACGCAGGCTGATTTAAAAATCATTATTTAAGAGTTCAAGGACACTTAGAATTAGGAGGTGACAAAATTATTGTTGCCCATACGGTTTTGGGTTGTCTGCTTTTTGAATGTGTTTGCCACAAAACTGGTTCCTGGAAAGGCTGGGTGAGGCTCAAGTGAACACCATTTTTTCATTATATAATTTTTTGGTCTTTTTCCAGTAACTTATTACCTATCCCTGAAGTTGGAAGCAGTGTCTATCATGGTTTTCAGTGATGCTTATCACTAAAGTTTCTGAATGTTTGCTAAATATGAGGCAACATTAATCAATTTATTCTCATTACACTTTTGTAAAATGGACAAATTTTCTAATTTTACAGATGACAAACGTCTGTATTGGGGCATATTAGTTGAAAATAGTCACTTTTTTTTGAATATTTAACACTTGGAACCTGCTTTTTCAGGGTGGAATTCTACAACCCATTGAAAACACAGTTCTCCTTGACTTTAGCAACGTGGTAAATATTGAGCATTTCTCTGAATCAGATCTCTTGTGTCAAGTGGAGCACCCAGATGATGAGGAACAAGGGAATAGCGATTTTTTGGGAAGATTTAGGATGAAGTGCTTTGCTTTGTGTCCCTACATTGCTTCAGTTTTGTGATTCCTCATCCTTCCATGGTGTTGTGCTGGTGATGTCCAGAGGACACGCTGTGGATCTTCAGTTCTGTGACCTTGAGCTGGCTCTCTTTGCCCTTCCCAGAGTGTTTTTCAGCACTCCAGCAAACAGAGCAGAAGCCCTACATAAAATCATCCCCATTAGTATGCAACTGCCTCCAACAGGGAGAAAAAGTGCTACATGATTATTTAATTGTGCCACAGCCTTTAGGTCCCCAAGAGCATTAATATCCAATCAGCCAGCCATCCTTTCTGGAGCTCCTGCCTTTCCAGCCTGGATTCCATTTCCTTAAGCACAGCTTTTGTTTGTAATTATTTTGGGGGCTTTGGAAAACTTCAGAGGGGGGGGGAAAAAAAAAAAGCTTGACTCTCATAGAATCATGGAATGGTTTGGGTTGGAAAGGACCTCTAAAGGTCATCTGGTGCCACCCCTTGCCGTGGGCAGGGACATCATGGGATGTGTGATCACTCATGTGAGCCACGGGCTCTTATCACCAGTGCTGGAACCTTGGGATGCTCTGCACAGGCTGCTGCACTGGAGATAATGGAGGGGAATGGATAAAATGAGCATTGGAAATGTACACAATGACATATGAGAGAAGGGAATAAACCACAGAGAAAAATGTGTGATAAAGTACATGAAAATCATATATCCTAAATATAGCGAGAGGCTTGAGAGCGTGCAGGAAGAACACAGTATTTTGATAATTCCTCTGAAAAGCCCTATAAAGCTTCTGTTGAGAATATGGAGCTGTATTTGCAAAGACTTAAATTTAAAGGTTTATATTTAGCCAGGGGATTTTCATGCACAAGATGAGTATTTATGCAAAGACTACATGTCTGTTGAATTTCAAGTCCCTTTCCTAGTTCGCTGTAGGCATAAGAGCCTTCCAAAGGAAAAAAAATCTGACATTTATTTCCAATACAATGAATCATTTTTATTTAATAATTGCTATTATTCTTAGCAGCAACTGAAACATTCCTGAGCCATTTTGATTGTGGCTTTCTGAGCCCAAAGTAGACACAGTAAAACATCCGTGGAACTAAAATTCAGCAGAGTTGTTACCAAGAAGAGAACAGTCTCTAATGGAATTTGTTAGCAAGCTTAATGTCAGGTGATCTCTTACTTTCTCAGCTCATACTTTAGATACAAATCTCTTCAATGTAAGTGGTTCATTTTCGTTTTACTGTTACTAATGGCATAAATTTTAAATACAATTCTGTTAGGAGAAAAATACCTCTACATATTTACACAATATAGTGCTTATGTCAATGTTAAAATAAATAGCTGATGGTAACATAGACTTGTGTTTTACTTACCTGGCAATGACCTGTTGCAGTATCAGCATCATTGGGAGTAATATAAACAGCTGGTAAATACACAACACATGCACTAAAGTGCTTCTTTGGAATTATCCTCAGAGCAAGACTGGATTAAGTGAAATTTCCAGCTGCTTATGATATTTTAGGCCAGATTCAGCAGGACAGTGGCTGTCCTCAAGTCAAATACAGATCAGCAGGAGATGAGAAGGGTTATTTGGCTTCAGTTTTAAGCTCCTTTATCTTTTGTTCCAAAAAAGTAGTGATAAACCAAAAATCAAAGTCTGCAAAAATGAAGAAGGAGCTAAAGAGTACAGGGACACTCCTGAGGGCAATACTGCAGCTGGGTTACATATATATGTATGTATATATATACATATACACCTGGGTTACCTGCACATGTTGGCCTGGGTGTTGGCAACAGTCTGTCCATGGGAGCACAGAGCAGTTCAGCCAAACAAATTAGCCCTTGCTGAGTCTGCACTGCAGGACATTTCTGTTTTATTCTGTATTATTTTCATCTTGTTTCACAGATTAATTATCTCCTAGCCCTTAAAACTCATCTTCTTTCAGCATCCTCGGCATGTAACCTTCTAAACCATCTCTCAGCTGTCATTTCAAGAAAATTTAAAGTAGTTCCACCTCTTTGAGCTTCTCTAGCTATTCATACAAATCTTTAAGCTGGTGGTGTTCTCTGAGAAGCTAAGATGAATTTCTTCTATGTTTTATTTGTATTTCTGAAAAGGTAAAATGTTACATTTTTGTCCATGGATTTCTGTTGTTGCAGGGGCAATTGCAATTTTAGGAATTTCCATGGAGTTGTTGTGACGTGAAGAAAATGGTTTTGAGGCCAATATCCTGTGGTAACCTGAGGATTCATTTAATGTCACTTCTTCCCTCTGATGTCATTGGAAGAAGAAATGTCAGATGGCCCTAATGAAATGTTTGGTATGAGGAGGAGAGGAGAGGCAGATGTGTCTCTGCAAGTTTCCCTTTGGGATTGCATTTCTAGGCTTGAAAAAGTGCATCTTGTGCTCTGTCATTGCCCAAAAGCTCTTCACAGTGACACCACAGTGACATCTAGTTAATCACATGGCAAAGGGATTATAATGCAAAAACCCTTTTGCATCATACTGACTTCACAAGCACCTCAGCTGCAAAGATAAAAGCATCCATTTTGTAAAGGTGGAGAGTTTTGTGATATGAATCTCCCCAATGGAAGGGGAAAGAAAAGGAACTAAAAATGGAATGGCAAAGAATAGTGTAGTGTTTCAGCCCTGCAGGATTGCCTTTAATAGTAAGTGGAAAACCAATGCTAGTTTTATCTTCCTGATGTAATGAAATTACTGAATTATCCTTTCATGTCCACAGGTCAAAAAAAAAAAAAAAATTGGGAAACTTGATGCCTCATAGGCATTTATTCATATGAATGAATCCTGGATGAAAGACAGTTCATTCTGGCTGTCTTTGTGACAGGGAAGGCAGTTGTTGAATAGTTGGGGCTGTCAGGGCTCTGTGGCAGAGCAGAGCACTAGAATGCCTATATTAATAGCAAGCCTCAAATTCAAACCTCCTGGCTATGGAAGAGCATGTTGTGTCTGTGGCATGTCAGGGCTGGGAGGAGAAGCACAAGGTCTTTTTTAAGCAAAGAGACTTCCCAAATGAAGACAGAATAAAGCAGGTTTGGTTCTTTCATTTGTGTGAGTTCTGGCACCGAAAATGGGGTGACCTGAGGGAGTCACCTGCAATCTGTGTGTTCTGTTCCAGTCCTGCCCTCGAGGCTGCTCAAGAACTTCCCTAAATTTTGTTTAGGAGGCCCCCAGATCCAGATAGTTGTGTAGTCATCCTTGTTCTCTCTCCCATATTTTGCCCATAAAAAAAGAAATAGAGGAAGGTGCAGGACTGCCATGAGAGCTGGATCTGATGGATTTGTACCCACGGGGGGGAACTGATGTGTGTTTGCTACATGTGGAATTTTCTGGTGTTCCTTAAGGCAGCAGTGCTGGGTAATATGGGAGAACCCAGCAAAGGCAGCCAGGGTTGAAACTCTAACTTCATTTTCTCCCTTCCACACTTTGTAATTCAGGTACTATAATGCAAATCTTTTCTTTGTCCTCAGTAACTCAGGAAGAACTGGGCAATGGGAATCCTCTGAGTTGTGAAAGAAGAGCTCTGACCCGTCACTAAATCCAGTTGAGTCAAACACACTGTTTGCCCTTTTGAAAGGCCTGTTTGGCTGTGGGATCTGAGCTTTTGTGTTCTCTGTTGATGGTCATTATGTGTTTGTGTGTTAGAAATTATTGGAAGAATGAGAAAATAAAGCAATAATCAGTCATGCTTCCCAGACTCTGTAGTTTTAATGACAGTAAGTGCCATGGGAAAATGACATGAAAACACTTGTCATCCAGAGCCCTGAATGCAGCCCTGCAGCTTTCCTTTCCCCAAAAGAGCTTTGTTTACAACGCTCACTCCTCTTCTGTGTTTAGGCCTCACTTTAAACATCTTAAATATTTTTCAGTAGTGTTTACTGATTTTGCAATTTAAATTTAGAAAACCAAGTTGGAATCTAAAGTTCGGTTTGATTTTTCATTTCCCCCACCCCTCTTTTTGGCATTAAATATTATTTTTGAGACCACTGCATTATCTGTTCTATTTTATTGTAACACTGGGGTGCTTCCTCTTTTCTAAAGTACCTTCATTTATGTGTGTTAGTCATTTATTTGATGTGAGTAGTTGGAGATCCAGATTATATCAGGTGGCTGTTAATTCAGAGTCGTGACAAAAGAATGGGCACACAACAGGTTTAGTATGGTTGAGTATAGAGCATATAAAGTGCATAGTAGAATACACTCAGTACATAAACCCATAACTGCTTGTGTGTGTGGATGAATCCCACTGGAAATGCCAGATTTCTTCCCACCTATTGCCCTCCTCGTCAGCATTTGTGCTCACAGCAAGTCGACCATTTGGCTCCAGCAGCAGTAACTCTGGGAGCTTCCCACAGAGCCAAACTGGAAGCTCTGGCTCCCAGGGACAGTTGTGACCACTGGAGACAGCAAATTGCTCATTAGCATCCTTTCAGTCAAAGAGGACAGTTTGATGCATTCATTTATTTGGTTTTAACTAATTGTCTGCAGCCTGGATGAAAGGAAAGATTCAGGAAGTGCTGTTCAGCCCCGCTGTCTGTCGTGGCAGGGACTGGCTTTGCTAATCCAAGTTTGGGAAGCAGGAATATCAGCTCCTGATGCCCAAGGAAGATGCCTGAGGAATATCCCTACTCTGCTGTGACCCTGTGTAGCTCTAAGTTGCATGTCTGAGGTGCTGGAGAGCAGTTCAGCCATGGCAGGGAGGAATTCAGAGTGCCTCGATGGTTCTCTGCTTCTCAGGAAAATCCTGCAGTCCATACAGAGCACCAGGCAAAACAAGCACCAAAAAAAACCCACAAAAGAGAATTAGAGAATTTAGGTTTCAAAGTTGGATGATTAACCATTAAGATTCCTTATATGTATTCATTCTGTGCAGTGAATGTGAGAGAGGGAAGAATGGGATATTAAAAGGTTAAGGAGGGGCTGGGAAGTGACAGTGTGGATCCTGCAGCAATAGTTTGCCAGGAGCTTCCAGTAAACCTATACCTGGCAAAAATATCCCTAGTTGAGCTCCAGATCCCAGGCCCTGCTTAACATACCATATTTTAGAGTTTTCTCTGGTTTGGGAACACCTAGTAAATAGTGTGACACCCCCTCCCTCCCCTCCCACCCCAAAACTTTTCAAATTAGGGAGAGAGATTTAAAACAGATCTGAGAAACAGAGAACTGAATCTGTTAGTGAGGAAATTCTTCCACAGGCATTTGCTCAGCCCTTGAGCTGTAGAATAAAGCCCTGAGTATTCCCATTAAAGCGTAGCATTATCTGGTTAACAAAGCTGAGAGTTCATCAAGTTTATAGATTAAAAAGTTTTGTCATAAAAATGTTTCGTAGTCACATGCCTGAAGAAGTAGTAGAAATTATCTAAACCATTATAGAAGCAATGTTTAAACTTAAAAGTTATGCAGATATGTATGTTTGCAGATATCTTATAAATATTTGACTGAAGCACATACACTTAAAAGTCTGCTAGACTAAAATTTGATTACCCACCAACCTGTTGGGCCATAGACCTTTTTAGTGAGTTTCATTCATGTTGTAACATTTTCTTCCATCTTTTTCCTTAATTACACCTTTTTGTGTTTCCCAAGGAATAATTTACATGTGAAAGAATTCTATAAACTTGTCTGAATTCTTTAGTTTTATGAAAAGTAATAAGTTTATCAAGACGACGAACTAGAGGAAGGTCAAGCCGCGTTGCCACGCAACAAGTTTATGTTCTTGCTGTCTGCACTTTCTGCATGCTATAAAAAAATCAAAGATGTAGGAGATAAAGAGCTTTCTTTGGGTTGCCATTGCTGCAGCAACCACTTCCTCCCTGAGTTTGAAGCACTGACTTCAGTGCTTGTCGTTTGGGCAGCACAAGGCCCTGGGGTGGCAGGAAGGGAAGCGAAGATCTCTTTTTAACTGTATTTTTAGACTATGGCAAGGAGGGGTTTATTGTTCAGCTCTGTGCCTGTGGTTTTTGTGTGGGGTTTTTTTCAATTAGTGAGGTCTGCAGTAGAATGTTTTCGTGTTAATTCTCTTGGCTTTTTCCAAACCCAGCCTTTTGCAGGGTGTGTGCATTTAAGGTCTTCGAGCTACATGTTTTCCATTTCAAACATGTGTCTTAGACAGCAGATTCCAGCCTCGGAGAAATGGTGCTCTCACATCTGTCTCAGAGCACTGTGCTGGTCTGAGGGGCTGGAGGAGGAAAAGCAGGTTCTCTGTAAAGAATTCTTATCTATTTATACATTTGGTTGTTATGGTTTTCAGCTCTATTCCCTGGTGCTACTGTACACCCTGAACTCTTATCCCCAAAGGATCCCTTCCAAGTGACGCAGCTGCTCCAGCTAATGAGGAAGTGGTTAACTTGGGATGGGGAGTGCAGGGAAGCTGTTTGCTCACTTACAGACAAAGCTCTCCAGAGTCAACAGGAGAGTCTTTCCATGGAGCTCAACAGGATCTGTTCCAGCTCAAGTGGCCTTTCGGAAACTTCTCTGTACCTGGAAGTTTGAACATCAAACAAAATTATTTGTGGCAGAAAGAAAGATGTTCCCACTGGCAAGTATTGAGGAATTGATTTCTCTGTTACTTGTGTACAAGCTGCTGTAAAAGAGTGCACAGTCCAGCCCAGAACCAGGAGCTGCTCATTCTCCTGGTGGTCATCACTGCTGTTGCTGGTATCCAGAGGGATAGGGCAGGAATATCTGTCCCAGAAGAGTTTTTTAGTTCTCTGGTGTATGGTCAAAGCTCCATTTGTACCATTGGATGCTCTGACTTGTTGCATATCTGCACTGAGAAATTGCCAGCTATGACTTACAGCCCCTGGGTAACTGTTGTTATCCCTGTGGAATATAAAGATATTTATTTGCTGTATAAGCTCAAGAAATGAAATCCCATTCCACCCAAACATTATCACTTTCTCTAATCTTCCTAAGTAGGATGAATCAGTGTAATTTTTCTGTATTGGTTAAAATCTGCACATTTGTGGCAGTTTTCTGTACCTCCCTCTGTACTGTTTCCAGGTTCTGCCCCAGAGGAGATGCTGGTTGTGTTTGTATCGTGTTCTACACTCCCCTTACGGGACACTAAGAACAGCTGGAATGCCTAATTGCTGGAACACCATCTCTCCAAAACATCTGGAGACCATATAGCTTCACATTTCTGGATTATGATAAAATTGAATTAAGCCCATAGAGTTCCTTGGCAGGAATTCTTTGCCTTCATCCTCCTCTCATTCTACATGTGGTATTGTAGGAATGTCTGCTCTGGAAGCTTTGTAGCCTGTCAGTCAGTCAGGAATGTGGTCCTTCCTGGAAATTTTGCTTATACTTACGTAAGAGCTTCTGTTCTGTGTCGTGCTGGAAAGCAGCAATTCCACCCATCTGTATATTGTCACAGAACTTGCACCCTCAAGGTGGAAAGTTTGAAATGAAAGGTTGTGTAGCCTGGAATTGCTCTGGACAGAGACATGAGGTGGCAGCACATTCTGTCCCCAGCACCCTCACCCTCCCTGAGTGCACCCACAGGTGTCACCCTGCACTGCCTTCTGCAGCAAACTTGGGGGGGTTCCTGCCCAGGAGTTTATTTGGCTGCAGTTTGGGTTTTCCATAAGTAGCAGGAAAAGAGGTTTCTCCCCTAACTACGCTCAGGACATTTATTAGAGACTCGTGTGTGTAACGAAGGCAAAGGTGAGCAGCAGTGACTCATTGCAACGTGGGGGGATTCTGTCACAGATTTACAGAGTAGGTATTAAATTGCAAAGGTTTGTTCTAATGAAGTAAAATGGAAAAAATTATATCTTTTCATATTAGTTTTGATATTTCAGTGTATCTTAAAAATCAGGGAGTGGCGAGGAAAGTTATGTCTTCATTTCCTTCTTATGCAACTCAAGTCTTGCTCTCGTGCTTCCTTTCATCAGATGACTTTAGGTAACCTTAAAATCTTCATCACCCTGAGCTCTGGGTTAGATGGAGTGACCTCAACTATTTACAGACATTAGATTGTATATAACATTGTTTTTATCTACAGGATGCAGGTATAAAACATGTGCATTTGAAAGATTAAATCGAAGTCAGTTTTATTTTAGAAGATCAGCAAGTAGGATGAAGTATTTGTAATAATCAAGTGAAACATTCTGGACTGTGGGCGTATTTTTGTTTCATTGTAAGTAGCAAACAAAATTGCACTTTCTTCTGAATAAGGCAGATTGAATTTGTCTTGTTCTGCTTGTAGGTACTAAGTACTAAATTCTGATGCTGTTTTATTCATTTTAGATTGTGTATCCTAAGGAAGTTCTCCTTTTTTCATATTTATAAGCAGAGTTATATTGCTTGAAATGCATTGTGAGGAACTTGCTTGCTAAAAAATCTAATTGCAGGAATCCTTTGTAGTCTCTTTGGTGCTTCTAAACTCAAAGTTTACAGGCAAATATTTCTTTCTGAAAGCACTGAATTCTCCGTAGTTGAAAGTTGATGGAGCTGGTGTGAGAGAGATCCTTGCAAGTCATAAAAATGAGTAATTACTGAAGAAGAGTAATTAGAGAAAAGAAGCCTGAGGGGAAAGAAGTTCTACTTAAACATTAAGCAAACACCATTAGCCATGCAAAAAAAGAGAAAATAATTTCTAAAAGCATGAACAGATGCACACGTGTTTGGTCCATTTAGAGTTAAAGATAAACCCAGCTCCCCAGTCTGTTGAATTTTGAGAGGCACAGGGGCTGTCTGCAACTTAGAATACTCCCAGCTTAAACTGAGCTGAATTCAAATAAATACATTTTTAAAAACCTTGCACTAACAGGAGTGAACCTTCACGTTCAAACCCAGCTTTGCAGCCCAACCCTTTGCTGCTTTACCTGACTGGCCAACAGAACTGTGTTTAATCCACAAAGCACACGAGGTGGTTTCTTGTCTTTCCCCCCCCCCCCCCAGATCCTGTTTATTTTAATAAAAAAATAGATAAGAGCTTTTGCTGCCAGCTTTAATAGAGCAAACTCCTCCATCCCCATCCCCAGTCCATGGAGAATGTTCCTTTTCACTGGGAGTGAAACAAATTCCTGTGTGTGTCACCCCCTGTGAGCTGCTGGAAAAAGATCAGTGACAGGGATCGAGAAGGAAGCTACGCTTGTCCACTCTGACTGTTCTTGGAATGTCTGAAATGGAAATAGCATTTTCCTGGAATACCAGGAGAAGAGTTTATGCTACTAAAAACCCTTTAGTAACCTCTACAGAAATGATGTTGTCGTTTTACTTCATTTTACTGCATTCTAAGTTAAAATTGTAAGATATTTACTGAACAGCTCCTTGAACTTCAGCCTTTAAATTAACTACAATCTCATGAATGAATTGTGGCTAACAAATAAAATGTGCTTTTGTAGTGACTTGGAAAAAGTGTTAATTATCAAAGCAGTTGTGCACTGTAAGGCAGAGTGAACTGGGCATGAAAAGCAATAAGGTGTAATTAAGACATGGCATGTTTGCAGTAATCAGAGACAGGTCCTGATAAACAGGGCTGAGGAGAAGTGAAGAGTGTCCCAGTATGGAGGACAAACTGGTTATCAATGGTCCAGAGACACAGTAAGTTCCTTTTAGCTGTTCTCCATGTGGGCAGAGGACATTGGAGACACTGGAAAATGGATCTGCATCCTTTGCTGGAAATACATGTGTAAATCTACATAATAGAACATTATTGGTATTTATGTCCAAAGAACATAGTGTAAATGGTGGAAAAAATGTAACCAGCTGACTCACTGTAAAATATTGTTAATGAAAACTCGTTCTTAAAAATCTATGAGCTTGTACACTGCAGATAAACAGCTGGCTTTTCTCAATAGCACAGCTGGTGTAGAAGCATAAAACAGCTACAGTTTGAACAGGACATGAGCTATATTTGGCAAACCATTTGCATGCAAGCAGAACATTTGCAACTTAATTTTCATTTATTTTGATTTTGATTTTCGTTGTCCACCTGTTAACCACAGATCTGGACCTGCTGCCATTGATTTCAATCTCACTTGTTTGGTTGTAAGCCACGATGTACCAGGATACTGGAAATTTAGGGTAGGCCATGTTTTTTTAGCTGGAAGTACCAGAGGATGGTGACTTTCTGAACATCCAGTGTATTGTTGCCGAACTGTCATTCACGGGAATTTAGACAGATAAAGTATCTAAAGGATGTAATTTCTTCCCTGAAAACGCAAAGCAGCATGAAAGCAGTAAGAATGGCACTTCACAGCGTGCAAAAGTCAACTGTTCCTGCTGCAACTGTTTGTTTGTGAGGCTACAAAAGCTTGTTCCCATGAATTTGGGCAGCAGCAAAGAATACTGCTGATGCAAGTCAGCAGATGTGTGGTGCTTTGTGACTCACAGATGCATGCAGGAATTAGCTGAAAGAAAAATTTCAAGCTCAACTCTAAACTCTGACTGGTCAGATTCTTTATGTATTACTGAGGGAGGTGACATTTATACCTCTAAATGACTTTCTAGGGCCTCGAATCCCAACAGTGCATCCTATGGACCCAGATGTTTGGGGTTATTCCTTCTGGTTTTTTCGGAGAGTTGATTGATCTTTCGTGTAGATAAAAACAGATTTGCTTTTGAAGGCGGTAGTTTAGAAAGCTGCCTCTGCTTCTGGAGCTGCTTTCTCCTGTTTGTGCCTCAGGGACACGTGAAACACCAGTGCAGAGAAACTTCTTTGCACCGAGGATATTTCTGCCTGACAAAGGGAATGCAGTGCAGAGGTGCCTGGTTTGCTCTCAACAGCTTAGCTTGGAAACAAGAAGTCAAATGGTGCATTAGTGTAGACTCCACGCTGCTATTTGGCCAGGCTAAAGGAGATTTACTGTCAGTTTAGGGGTAGTCTGGGATCTCTGCACAGATCTCTGCCTTCTCTGTTTATTATTCATGCTTTCCTTGCAGAATTTCCCAAGCAGTCAAACCCAGCAGTACTCTTTTCACAGGACCCTAACCCACAGTGTAGTTATTTCACCAGGAAAATCACTATTTTAGAAATACAAACCACTACTTCACACTGGTAAGTTCTGCTACATAACAGAGACTTCCAAGTTTGAGTTTGTTTTCTTCCTGCATGTAAAAAACAAGGATTATTTCAGTGGCAAGATGTTTTCTAACTCTGCAGTGGTTCTCAGTTTGACAAGTTTCCCTCCATAGCAATGTCCTGCAGTAAAACCTCGAGGGTGGTGTTTGTCAAGACATCCTCACCTCCACTGCTTGCAGAGTAGAAGCTCTGTGCAGCACCTGAAAGGAAACCAAACCAAAACCCAAATGCAAAAAGCAGCCAAGGAGGAGCCAACACAAACCCCTCAAACACCAGCACATTGCACATTCCTCCCTTCTTGTTAAAACCCAGGTAGGAATGTTAATAACAGGGGGAAACAAATCACCTTGTCAGAACCTGGGGCTTGTGTCAGGACAAGATTTTCTGAAATGATTGTTAATAGCTGTGAATCATCATCTGCAGGAGTTTGGGGATCACAGGGCACAGCCTGGGTGCTCCATCAGCCAGGGCTGGAATTGCCCACATGTGAGGGCTCTGCTCCAGCCTCCAAATGAGCATGAGGATGCATCAGGCTTCACCCACCTCAGAAGGCAGATTAAAATGATGTCTAATAGTGTTAACATGAAGGATTTATGGTTGGTGAGTGAGATAAGAGAAACCACTTCTGTTTCAGTAATTACCGTTTAGAATTAAAAAGAAATTACAGGTGTGTCTTGTGGTAACAGCACTGAGCTGGAAATCACTAGATTGAGGCTAAATTCCCTGTCCTATCACAGACATCTCTTTTCAGGTTGAGATATTAATTTCTGTTCCAATTAATCAAGTATAAAGTAAGGATAATGCTTTCTTTGCCTATCTTCAGCATCTCGACTGCAAGCTTTTCATATTTATAGCAGGCTTAGGTCTTCATCCAGACCTGAAAACAATGCCTTGAACATGAAAACAAACACAAAAGGAAACCTCAGTGTATCCTCCTAAACAAAAATATTTACTCAAGCAAGTACATTTCCAAACAAGTTATTCCAGAGGTAAAATATCTCTGGAAAACTGCTGGGAAGAGGTTGCTCAGAGTGACAAGGCTGTGCATGTTTGGACAGGGAACTTCCCTGGGATCACCGTGCTTGTCTCGTGGTGGTCCTTTGAGGAATAATCAGAAATTGTTTTAAATCATTCTAAACACAGACAAGCGATGAATGATATTCCTATTAATATTTTTAATATAAAAAAAATCTGAAGTTCTGGAACATGTTCACGAGGAGCACACAAAGAGCCTTCAAAGACCGTGACTTGAAAATAGATCAGAAATGTGTCAGTCAGTTTTAAGATTGTTTTCTGTGAATGAGACAGCATTCTATAAGTCAGAATTCCATAATCAAATTGCTACTGTTTTGCCATAACCAATGCCCTTGGGTTCAGCGTAGCTGGGCAGACAGAACTAAAGGTGAAGCTGATTCATGGTGTTTGCTTGCTGTAAATAAATCTTTACTAAATTGAGGTCAATGACAAAACAACTCTTGCTATCAGTGGAGGCAGGACTGTGCCCTTTTGAGCTGCCCTCGTGCACAAGTTCAGATCTGTTGCAGTTCAGTGGGTGCTGGTTTTCTTCCTTTTTTTCCTGTTTTACCATTGCAGTTTTCTGGGAATGGGAGTAGAAGCCACTGGCATGTTTTAGCATGAATCACTGCATGAGAAATACTTTCCATTGTGGAAATGCAGCTGAACAATCCTTACCTTGAATAGGTAGAAAAGACACTCAGTGTCTTCTGGCCTCCAGCTTTTGTCTGCAGGGGAGGGATCTCACTGCTGGCTTAGAACAAAAAATTGCAGAAATTGAAAAGGCAGCACCATCCCCAATGGTTTAGTTTAGTTATAGAAAAGTAAATGCAGATGAAAGGGTTCAACCATTCTTTTGAATGTGAGAATTGACTCGTAAGACGAAGCCAGTGATAAATCTGTTACATTTTCTGTGAGCATTCAGATAAGAGCTTCAAGGAGTGGTATGAAAATTTCAGATAAGGGATAGTTTGGGGCATAATTTCTCCTTTGAGAGAGTTTCTTTTCTACATTCCACACGAAGTTGGAAAGTTTGCACTCTGAGACTTGTATTAGATCAAACCCTGAGCAACAGTCAGTCAGGCTGAAAAAAATTCAGACATGTTTGTGCGAAGATTTCTTATGCAGCTTCTGCTAAAGACAGTGGGAGCTCGACAAGTGAGAGATGGGGAGGGTGGACCCCTTTTTTCATTTTTTCTTTTTTCTTTTTTTTCCCCCCTCCTATCTGGAGGATGAAAAAGCTTCTGGTTTCACTTACAATTTTAAAACAAAATCAGATTGACCACCATCATGCTGTTGCTAACATGAGCCTTGTTTCTTGTCTGACTAAATTCCCAACAGCAAACACCATCTGCCTGTTGAAGGAGAAGAGGAGTCACCACCCAGACAATGTCTCACTCGTTAGGGTTGGAAAACATCAAGTCTGCTACAAAAACTACATAGCAATACCCTTAGAAACCCTCCAACTCCATGTGCTGTGCACTTGTTTTTTGAAGTTCTTCCTCTGAGATTGAATAAATTTTCCTCTGTTAAACAGAAGAATTTTCGAACAAAGACCTTCTGTCCAGATCCAAATTCAGGTCAGGTGCCACCATGTGAACTTTTACTGAATTCCTTGGAACAGTAGATGGTCTTGGCAAATTATCTTGCAGCTAAGAACATGTAAATTCAGACTGTGATAGAGCAACATAAATAATAGTGGTACATCAGTTTACCCATGCAGGAATAATGAGTATCATTTGCTGCTGTAAAATGGTCCTTAAGTGCTGTTTCTCCACAATATCAGTAGAAACTTTGAAAAAGCTGTGACTTTTTATTCAGGCATTTGAATTCCAGCGAGTTCTAAAAGACACATCTTTGCTTTGGATTTTATTCATGTAAATAGAAACAGTCACTTTAAAACATGTTATTTTATCTGAAATAATAGTTTTGTACTCTCTGGTTTGGTGAAGTACTATTATTTTGGAAGTTAACATTTTCCATCCTGCTCCAGAACGATTTTGAAATATTACGAAGCAGATAAAAACAAATGAATAGCACACAAAAGAGCTAAGTTAGCTACTTTAAAGTATGTTTTGTAGAATTCCATCTGGGAAAGATCATGGAATGGTTTAGTTGGAAAGGACTTTAATGCTCACCTCGTTCCAACCCCCTGCCAGGGACAGGGATGCCACTCGCCGGATCAGGTTGCTCAGGCCCCATCCAACCTGGCTTTGGGGGGGGGTATTTCTCCTTGCCTGGTGTCAGATCCATAGGTCTGGAAAGCCATGGCCTGTGGAGAGGCAGGAGCAGTGGGATTCCTGCAGGAGAGCTGTCCAGCACCACTCCTGGTGCCTTCTGTTCCCTTCAGCATCTTCCAAGTGAGAGGCGCCTGCTGAGCTGCCTTGGATCCCTTCTGGGAGATCTGGGGTGTCATTGGAATGTGGGGGATTTTGAGCCTCATGGGAGAAGGAGAACCTTCCTTTAAGCACTGACTGGGCAGCACCTGTAAAGCAGCTGCTCCTTGACAGCCCTGCTCCTGATCTACAGAGTGCAGAGTTTGCTCAGATTGATTTGCAGGCTTTGGGGGTTGATGTTTTGCAAGCATTTTATGGGAGTGTAGGTCCTTGAAAGAACAACAACCTCTGTGGGTATCTCTGATTCATGATGCTGGAGCAAATGAAGGCTTTAGTACAAGCCCACTGTTAGCTGTCAGTGTGAATGTACCTTCATCTTGATGTTTCTGAGCCAGAATTTCCAGCAGAAACTGAGGTGTTTGTGTTTGACCATTCAAGCCGGGAGCAGAATTACAAAGGACTGCATGGAAATAGGAAATTGATATGTGCAATTATGAAACACTTTCCAGAGGTGTCCATGGCAACTAAAAGTCATGACTTTATGGGGTAACAAAAATCCCAAGAGAGATCTCAATCGAAATATTGACTTTATGGCAAACTGTAATTTATCTGCCCTCTGCTCACCTGGCCTTTTCATATGGCACAGGATATAAATTACTGACCTCTTCCTTTCCATTAGAAGATAAGAACCTTATCACCTTTCCTCTCTAATGCCATCCTTGTCACTCCCCAGGCACTCATCTTTGTTCTCAGGGGGTCTAATTGATACATATCTAATTAAAGGCAAAGCAGTTTTTCTCAACTTGCATTCGGCTTTGAAGTGTGGTGCTTTGATTTCAGACCTGAAGAACAGCTTCATGTGCCTGAAAGTTATTCTTTTTCCAACTGTACTTGTTGATCAGATCAAATCCACAACCTCTGTGTACAAACTCTGCCTTGCCTGTGCACCAGTGCATTCATTTATTGTTAGTGAAAAAGAGAAGACAATTTGTCATGGATCTTGTTAAAGGGTACATGTGAGGTCTGCAGCTCTTCAGAGCTTTGGAGGTTAGGGCAAAATGTTCAAATATGATGAGATAGGGGGGAAAAAAACAATTCAGTAGAGACAAAGGTAGATAACGGGATTAGCAAGTAAAACAATGTTAGGATTTAATGATCCTGCAAGATGCAAGTTCTAAATTTCTTACCTTCTTGTGGCCTGCCTGCTGCAGAGGAATAAACTGGAGCTATTCCTCCATCATCCTATTCCTTGTCATTGTGATTATTAAGACTGTCCTGTTGCCAGTTGCTAATAAAGTCTGTGATGGTTTGTTTGTGGGGGTTTTTTTCCCAGGCTAATTGCTCTTTTGATTTGGGCTTTTTCAAGTATGTGATAGGATTGCTGTTTATAAGATGCAATAACCACAAGAATCTCATGGAGTTTTCGGAGGTCAGACTCTCACTGTGCTTTTGTTTGCTTATGCTGAGCTGGTCCTTGGCAGCCTGTGTGGCAGCTCAGCCAGTCCCCAAATTAACAGGTTGTTCTTTGTATTGGAAGGGATGGATGTGATTGAAGTTATTGGCATGTATATGCCCAAACAAATTGTTCTGGGGGAGAGAGAGGGATCCATGTGGAGGAAACTGGACAGGTCCAAAGACAGTTTGTTATAAGAACCCTGGTACCTTCAAGAATGTGTAAAGGACTAGAGAATAAAATTTCAGACCAGAAAATGAATGGGAAAATACAGTTTTATTCCAAAATCTTTGTTAACAAAGGTTCAAGGATGTACTTTTTGTTATATTTCTCTGAAGGCAAAAGCCCTGGTGTGCATGCAAGACATAGTGAGAAAAAATCAATTGCTGGTGCAACAACTTCTTTTTCTGTGATAGCAAAGTTGGGCCAATCCTCCTGGGGTTTGGCTTCCTGAGTAACTCAAGAGCCTATAGAAAAAGAATCACTGAAGTGCTTAAATTCATTTTAATAATATTGCCATATCACTCATCTCAAACTTCTTTTTTCAAAGGGCTTAGAGTCTTGTGGTTTGTTTGGTTTTTTTTTTTTTAAGAGCTAGTGCTCCTGTTTCTGTGGACCAGCAATAGTTACCCAGAATCTTTTTGCAGGACCTGAGAATCCTGTCCCACAGAACTTTTAGAGTTCAGCTACTGGTTAAAATCCCTTGTCAGCACGTGGAAGCACTAGATTAATTGTTCATTTATTCTTCATTTATGTACTTACAGCCTAATTCTTTACATGTGCAGGCACACAGATTTTGTTATTTTTTCCACAAGTGGTGCCCTGGACTTAATAAGACAACGGGAGGCCCCCCAAAAATAGCATGTTTCGCCTTTAAACTACCTTTTATTCGCACATAGCATTGCATCATTACATCAAACTAATCTTTTTGTCTTGGTTTTGCTCTGCAGTACAGGATTGGCCAGCTGTACATGATCAGCAAGCACAGCCATGAGCAGAGTGACCGAGGGGAGGGGGTGGAAGTGGTGCAGAACGAGCCCTTTGAAGACCCCAACCATGGCAATGGGCAGCTGACAGAGAAACGTGTCTATCTCAACAGGCAAGTGCAATAAAACTGTTTTCTCCCAGCATGGGCTGTAATAAAAATTTGCAAGGAATGCGCCTTGCAGGCAAAGAGAGAGCCTCTCTGTTTCAGTGGAACATGTTCCCAGGAATACCTGCTGCTTCCTGAGAGCCAGAGGAAGATGGGATAGTTCAGTGGCTTGAAATAGAGGGATTATTGCTATTTCTTCTAGAGAATCTCTTCCAAGAGAAGGAATTATAACTTGAAGTTAAGGATGTCCTGAAAATCAGAACTTTTGGTTTCTTTTACACTGAACTGTTTGTCATTTCGGTTTCTAAAATTGTTGGGGAGGGGGGAACCAAAACTAAAAACCAAAACCGACAAACACCCCACCCCCTAAGAAAACCAAAACCAAACCATTAAAATATTTTTTTTAGTTTTTCTCACCTCATAATGGTGTCCCAAAGCCAACATTAATGGTGATGGAGTTTGCCTCGGCGAAGTTAATTTGCATTATAAATGATCCTTAGGCTCCTACAATGACAACCTTCTGGACTATCAGGCTTAAAGACCTGGTGGACAATTTGCTTTTGTTCCCCCGAAGTTCCATCATTTCTTAGACTTGTCTCTTCCCGTGGTGAAATGATGCTGCTGAGGAATCGATTCCTCCACACTCCCAGGCCAGAGATGTTTATATATAGATTTGTGTCCTGTGAAATATATTGCTCAATCTGTTCCCGTTCGCACTACTGCTGATCTAATTGAATATCCCTGCTTTTCTGAAGTTCTTCTTTTCCCCTGGGCCTGTTTCATTTTATTAAACTTATGCTCTGCAGCATTTTTGGAGTGGGCATAGAAACACTCCAGTTATTGTTTTTACATTGCAGGTGACTCCTGCACTGCAAACCTCTGACATCTCTGACCTTAACTCAGGCCAAATTCAATCACCAGTGATGTTGCACACACACACACATAACATAGGAGTCCAATAATATATATCTTGCCAACATTTAATATTATTGTAATTGTAACTGGTCTCTCACAGGCTAGATACAGGACTTGATAAAAATCAATAAATGTGTTCCCACTGTAGAGCTCCCAGAATTTGTGTGGGTTTTTTAAATGTTTCTGGATATTTCTTTCCAACATGTTAAAAAGCAATAAGGCTTTAAGCACTGAAGAGAATTTCAGAATTGCCACTTGAGGGTGATTCAGAACAACCACAGGGACCTAGAAAACATGTACCAACCATACTTGGGAAGTGGTTCCTGGTAGTGCAGGCAGTGGGACAAAGGATCTTTCAGCCAAAGATGGGTACAAAGACTGACAAAGAAGATCTGAGTGCCCACTCAAATCTTTTCAGAACATCCACAACCTCCAGCTGTGGTGGATGCTTGAAATCAGGCTGATCAAGTTCAATAATAACTGTGAATCCTCCATCTCTAGATTTGCCATTTTAAGCTGGGTTTGGTGTCACAGTGCCACCAGATATTGCAGTGCTATTTGTGGGAGGGATCAGCAGGTTTTCAGGCCACTGTGGATTGTGCCTGGAGGCCAAAATATCCCTGGAAAGCTTCACTCCAGGAGATGTGCTTCAATACAAGATGTGCTGCAAACTTCTCTGCCTGCCTTCCTTGAGGAACAGGACTCCTCACACCAGCTTTTCTCTGCCTCAGCTTTTCTCCTTCCAGGGCCCACTGCCCAGATAAACTGGGGAGCTTTGCTTCACTCTGTTTTCTTCTGGACTGATCTCTCTTGAAGAAATTTGAGCTTCTGTATTTCAGTGATGGTTTCCTGCAGATACTTGTGCATTATTCGTGTTGTCTTCTCTTACCTGCCAATCCTTCAATTCTTGCAGAGGGTCTTCTTGCTCACCAGTGGTTTCAGCTGCATTGCCTTTAAGAAACACATTTTCCCTGTGTGCTGAGAGACTGAACTTCACCTGGGGGAATAATAATAAGAATAAAAATAAGAAAAATAAAAGAGATAACATGATCCACAGATACCTGTGCTGCCGAAATAGAAATATTATCTTTTCATTCTCTGAGTGGACCCTTGGAACAATTCATGTGTGCCTGTGACTGGGAGTTACTGGCAATTAGTATAATATGTGTTTTGCTCATAAAATTATTTTTTTCAAGATGTGCTCTACCAGTGAGGATAGGTAGACAGGCAAATATGCTAAAAACAATAACCAAAAAAACTGCAAAATGAGCAGATGTATGTTTTCGAGTGTCACTGTAACCTTAGTTATATTTAGAATTGTTTACTGCCTCTTTTCTCCTGCTGGAACAATGTTTTCAGAAGCTGAAAGTCTCTGCATCCTCTGGTATTTATAATTTAGGCATCAGAGTAAAGTTTAGCAGGGGTAAGGGAGGCAGTCATAAAAACACTGACAGAGGCTGACAAAATAAACAGATCTGATACAGGGAAGTCTATTAGGCAGGATGTAAAATGCTGCTTAAAAGTCTGTACACAAGAAAGGTTTATGTAAAGAAAAGAATCGAGTTTTGAGCAATGTCATCAAAGAGCAAAAGTCAATGCACTTGGCTTTGGATCTGCAGATAATGTATTAACTCTGCATTTTGCCTCTGGACAGATAAAATATTTATGTGTAGCTAGACCGTAGTTAAATAAACCCTAATGATCCGAACTGTATTTTCTTCAGAAATTTGCTAACGTGGAAAGTTAATTTACTTTCTGCACACAGTTATCTAAACAGAACTGTTTCAAACATTTCCACTTGGAAAATGGAGGTTTGAAAGCCTCTGGTTCAGCTCAGTAAAGATTCAGTCTTGGTCCAGGTGACCTTCTCGACGCTTGGCCAAACCAACGGTTTGAATCGAGTCCCTCAAGAACAGGGATATTTGTGGTCCCCAAGGTGCCTTGGAGTGACCAGTCCTGGCAGCCTCAGTGCTTATAGCTGAAGTCATTAAGAAAGGCTTGAAAGAGGAATTACAGTGAACTTGCCTTTTTAAAATGTTTCTTTGTTCATCAGTTTTTGTGACCAGAGTGCCGGAAATAAGAGACCCGAGAGCCGTGGTAAAAGAATGCTCCCCCTCTGCCATAGTATTATTTAATTAACCTTTAATGATGCTGTATCCATTCATTTCTGGTCCTGCTGCTGTTGTACCATGCTGGTGAGTTCTGTTGACAGACTGAGCTCTGAGCTGTGACATCAGTTCCATTAATTCCCTTCCCTTTTGTTATTTACTTTTCCCATCAGCAGAGAGGGGCAAACGCTGCCTACCAACCTCACGAGGTGTTTTGAGTGATTTGTTAATTTTAATAGAAAACCTTCCCACCTGGGAGTTGGTGTTGGTAGTGTGGGAACAGCTGCGTGCCAGGTGAGCTGAACATGAGGGTTGGAGTGCTGGCAGAGAATATGGAGGGAGAAAAAACAGCCTCTACGGAGAAGAAATCATGGATTTGGGATGGAAGTGGACTGAAATCCGTGTTTCCTCACGAGCTCTTGTCAGAGGGTGCCTCCCTGTGGTTAAGGGTGTGGTGCCCTGGTTACACCTGGGGTGGACCAACCTGTTGAGTCCAGCCATGGCCAAAGGGCTGGGGCCAGGAATTCCCAAAATCTGCCAGGAATTCCCCAAATCTGCAGCCTGGGTTCAATCTGCTCAGGGATCATTGCGCTGGCACCGACCTGCTCCCTCGGGGAGGGGAGCCAGCCTTGCTTTCACCTGTGCTGTGAGGAAAGCTGAGGCATGAAAAATGAAAATACTCCTGTGAAGTCCAGGCATTGCTGTGGCCCCTAAAACACCTGCCAGGAAACGAGCACCTTCTTTTCTACGAGGCTCAGAAGTCATAAAGTGTTCTAATTTTATGTTTTCTTCTTCCTTTCAGCAAACTGCCTAGCTGGGCTAGAGCAGTCGTTCCCAAAATATTTTATGTTACAGAGAAGGCCTGGAATTATTATCCTTACACAATCACAGGTAAGGATTAAAGCAGAAATGATGAGTGGGTTGTGATTTTGGGATAGCTGAGTTTATCTTCAGAAGCTCCAAGTTACATACTGAGAAATAGATGCCAAGTTTCTGTAATAACTCCCGTTGAACTGCATATATTTTTCCACCTTATATTTACTGATATCAGAAAATAAAGATTATTTATTATATGTCTTTAAGGATAGTTAAAAACTGGAGAGTTGTATCTGTGCAGTTTCATCCTTGCAAAAAAAACATCAGGTGCTTGAGTTCTGTGTGACTTGTGTCCTAAATTTATTGTCCCATAGACTTTAGTCAAATCAGCAGACTATCTGACACAATAATCTCTATTATTAATGTATGTTTACTGTAAGGATCTTGCATCATTGTTTTATTTCACATTTCTTCTTTTTTTTCTTTTCCCTCATCGTTCTTTTTTTTTACAAATGGACAATTGGAAATCAGAATACACAGTAAGTTTTTCTTCCTCTTTCTATTCTAAAAATAGAAAAAATATGTAAAATATAGTAGTAGAATCCAAACTGATTCCTTTCTAATATAACTAATTCATAATGGATTCAATAGTGTAACTTTATTTCAGTTATTTGTTTAAGAAATTTAAGGGGAAATTTGGAGTGTTTCTATGGAGATCCTATAAATTATTTACCTTATTTTTTTATCACTTCGAAATAATTTGATATATTTGTAGTTACTGACTGTAATAAAGAGAAGCTTCTGTAAAACAGGGCAAGGCTTTTAAGGTTCCTGTTATTACGTGGAGACATGAGAACAGATTTTATTTTATTTATTGTTTTATTAACTTATAAAATGCTCGTCTCTGGTATAGTATCTGGGAAACTGTACAATCTGTAGACAAAATTAAACATAATCTGGGCACAGTGCCCAGAAAAATCAGCTATTCCCCCTAGCAGAACTAAGGCAAAATATAGCACATAAATTATGAGAAAAATTGTTTTAAATGTGCTGGCCTCAATAATGTACAGTAAGTTTTCAGAAGCCTTTGGAAGATGAGGAGGAGATGGTGAGGAAATTCCAGGTGAAGGGACCTTCTGGAAACTCCTGCTTTGATTTAGTCTGAACTTCTGACTGGTGGATAAAACATAATCCACTTGTTTTTCTTAACTCTGCAGCGCTCGAAATGTTTGTGCAGATTTTTTAAAAACTCATAAAGCATAAAGAGAGGAAAGAGATTTCAGGGTGATAAATGTGGAAGAGGGAACATAAAGGGATTTAAAGGCTCAGATCTGAAAGGTGGAGACCAAGAGCTGAAACTGTAATGACCAGGTTTGAAAACCCGAAGCACCAAACTGTGCTTTTCAATATGTGCTGTAGATATTTCTTTCTTTTTCTGCTTTATTTCATGTTTAAAGTTCATTTGATTGTCAGAGGAAACACAAATGCCCCAAAAGGGACAGTAGTAATGAGGGACAAATTGTCAGCTCTTTTTGCCCGAAGATGTTTTCAGTTCACATTAATTAAGGGTTTACCTTTGAGAGCACATTTAGTTTTAGGCTGGGAAGGTGACATTTGCTGTGTTGCACTGATATCTCTCCATTGGATATTTGAAAGTAAATCTGAATTTTTTTATGTGAATCTTTTTTTTTTTTCTTTAACTGAAAGAGACGAGTGGGAACGATGAAAAGGGATGGTAGCAGGCAGAAATATATGTGTCTGAATTTGAAATGCAGCACATTCTCAAAACCAAACAGCAATGCTGTGCTCAGAGAACCTGAACCAGGAGGTGATCTCTGTGTAATCCCATGAAACCACAGCTGGGACACATTTCAGTGCAGGTTGGTGGAAGGTGAACAGCTACAGAGATGTTCAGGAGCATCAGCAGAAATGATTGCAGGGCTGGAGAGACTTGTAAAAAGTAAAACTAAATTGGTCTCCAAGTATAGAAGGTAGGCAGAGCAGTCACAAGTGACAGTATAACTGCCTGGGGGAGCTGGGGACTAATTACTCACCATGGTGCAAGGAAACAGAACTAGAAATACTGGGATGAGATGAGGGAAACTACTGCAGACAAAAATCTAAACTATGTTTTAATGCAGCTGATAGACTGTGAATTTATCTTCACGGAAAACAGAGACAGTGCCTTTGCCTCAAACTGTTGAATCTAGAACAAAAATGTTAAATGTACCACTGGGGATAATTCCTATCCCTGTCTGGAATATTTCTCTAAATTTTGATCTTCTGCAGTCATTAGAGAATTCTGAAGGAAAGAATAAGCCCACAGGCATTGCCCAAAATATGTAAGATAGCTTGGAAACCCTTTTCTTAGAGACAGCAAATTCCCTCCAGAGGGTCTGTGGGCCGTGGTAAGAGTTAAATTGAGCCTCATTTCATGGAAAACTGATTCTAAAGGCAGGCCAATAATTGGATAAATAAAGCATAATCTTATCAAGTACATACTGCTCTGTGGTGTGTTCACACCTTATTAACCTTCAAGTTCCACTCTAAACAGAGGGAAGGACCTTAAAGGCTTAGGATGTTATTTCAGTGTCTGTCAGTGATTTGGAAGAGGATGAACCAGAGACTGAATCTTGCTGATGGTCTGAAGGTTTTTTCAGTTGTAAAATACAAAGGTTGGTGAGAAATATTCAAGCCCATATTCTATCAACCTGGTTCTCCTGTGAAATATCATGGAATTCATAAATATGACCTTCTTAGGGGCCTGAAATTAGGACACCTAAGAAAAAAACGCTCACCGGGCATTGAAAATAATTTTCAGAACATTGCTCTCTGCAATGGCTGTATAAAAAGCCAAGAGTGATTGGATGCATGAAAACAGGAATGGAAATTATACTGTCATGATGGTAGTCCTTAATAATCTGGGGCCAGTTATGGATAAATTTGACAGCAAACAGCATGTCTGCTCCCAAGTCCTGACAGCCATATTAAAAGTATGGAAAGCAGATGACACACTTGAGATAATGAGCTGAGCAGAACTATTGCACAAGCAATGCCTTTGTGGTGTGTAAGATGTGAAATTGTGGCCTGTCAGGGGAGCATCTGCAGATGTACCTCGTTAAAGCTGCCACACAAAAGACTTCCTACCAGGAAGATGACACATGGCTACTGTCCCAAGAAATGCTGTCTCAGAGCTGGAGATAATCCTTGAAAGCTTCCTGCTGACATTGAGAGGGAGGAGGAAGTCGAAAAAAATACTTTGGGAGCTGAAGCCAAAGGAAGTCAGGCAGATTTGGGGGTGCTATTTCGGGAGTAAGATGTCCCTGTAAAGTTCAGTTTAGGTGGCTGTGTGAGAAAGTCTCTTCAGGTTATTGAGGAGCTGCTTTGGTTTTGGTCTTGTCATTAGAAACCTGACAAGATACCTTGCCAAAATACAGGATTCATTTTTATCTAAGAGTTCATTTAATATTGTGATTAGGTTGATTTTAAGATCATAAAATTGGGATACTGTATCTGAGGCACAGCAGAAAGGGAGCCCCATGGATTCCATTCCATAAGGGATTCCAGCACTTGGGTATCAGCAAGTGCCTCCTGCCCAGCTACACCTGCATTCCCAGGGGAAAGCTGCTGGCTTGGGAAAGAATTCCTTTGCTGGGGCCTTTGTCCCTTGGAGGATGGAGGAAAGATGCCTTGCAGCTCTCAACAACCCCTTATGTGCCAGCTTATCACAGCCTTGGCAAATACGTCTCTTGAGTGGAAAATATTTATGCTATTCTTGGTGGGCAAGAACGAGGGAACTTGCAGGAGGCTTTGTTATATTTCTTTCTGGATTAGAAATAATTAACTAGAAAGCAAACCTGTGTCTCTTGCAAACCAAACGAAAAGGAATTGTGTAGAACTAAGTTTCTTTGCCTGCACTGGGATATTGTTGGAAAACAAACAGCACAGAGCAAATATCCATTTGAGCTGCTCAAGTGACAGTGGAGATTCTGGACAAAAAAAAAAAAAGAGAGGAGCCCTCAAGTAAACAAATAATCAGATCACAAATGTTTGGTGACTAAACCGTGGTACAAAAACTTCATATGATTGAAGTGCAGTGAGAATGAGCCAAACAAAGTTTAGCTCTCAAGCTGGAGCACAAAGAGCTTTGGAAAAGTACAAACAGAATTGAAACAAACTCTTTTGAGTTTGAAGGAGCAGTTCAAGTGTTTACCGGGGAGCATTTCAAATAGATTTGCTGCCTGACCTGAACAGCTTCAGTGTTGTCAGCAATATTTCACTTCTGGGGCTGAAATTAAAAAAAAAACAGCTGGACAAATTTTTTTGTGTATAATTTATGGCCAGTTGTTGGTTTCATAATTATGTAAAGCAAAATAAACACTGAAATGACATGGTTTACTCCCTGTGAAGAGGAGGATTCCTTCAAGATGCCAATGTCTCAAATTAACTTAGGAATGAGATATAAATTCAGAATGTTTATGAAAAACAGTTATGGAACAGAAAGCAGGAGACAACAATTCCTTTGATGATTTATCACAATGACATTAATTCTTCCACAGCAAATGACTGAGGAAAATAAAATTATGTCATCTGGTATGTGTCAAGGCCCCAGAGTGAGAGTTGCTAAATGGTCCATTACTGACCTGCTGGTTTCTGATTACTTTTGAGAATAGGCATGTTTTGTGCTTCACTTTGCTGCTGGTTCATCTGTGAAGTAAATTATCTGGAAGGAAGGTTTTTGTAACTGTTATTTTTATAAGGAGATGACTTGAGAAGGAAAATAGTTGTTTCAGATAAACACGGCTGTAGAGTTTTTTCCTGTGTTCACTTGGTCTGATTACCAGCCCTTGAAATTTGGATGTAACCCATCACTCTTCAGTGCATAAACTTTTCTCCAGTTTGAGTAGATAAAGAGCCTGCATGAAAAGTGTAACAGACTCTTATTGAAGGATTAGAGCCTAATGCAAAGTTACTACCAGAATTCCTTCCCTCTCACCCCCAACTCAGAAGACAGGCTGGTGCCATTGCTCTAAAAAACCACAGATTTGTGTCCCTTAGGGGTTCCAGCAAACAGGAAGGACCTCTGTAGTATTTATAAAACCCAAATAACATATTTTTAGAAAGCTGCAAACCTGTGTTCTCATCTAATAGCTTAATCCCATTGAAACAAGTAAATCAAAACTGCTTAGAGAATTCCCTTTTTTCAGCACTGGCTTATTGTGAAGCAATCCAAACCCCTCTGATTGATGGGACTGTCATTTCCACTTGTGCACACAGCTCCTCCCTGCTGTTCCTCCTCAATAAGCAGGTTACTGCTCCCATGCATCAAAGAGAGAGATCCTAAGGGAAGGCAAAGCCAGAGAGAAGAGTTTCACAGTGGTTGGAGGCAACTTGTTAGTCACTGTTTCATCTCCAAGTTATTGTATGTAATACAAACAGTGGGTTTCTTTCTCAGCTTGTTTATGAGTTTTGCTCCCTGGTTTATTTTCAAGCCCTGCTTTTATATTGTTCTCTACCCTTTACGCTCAACAGCACTTTTGTTTTGCTGTTTGCCACCTTCCTGTGCTTATCTTGCTGTCCAAATTCTCCTCCCTCTCGTGGAGTCACATCTCCCCGATCCTGCCATCCCCTGCCCAGCCCTTTCCATCTATTCTCTTCCACCCTTGTCATCCTGATGGCTGCTGGTCTGTGCCCTGGGTGACCTGGATCCCACAGCAGCCCTGGGGGTCACAGGCAGTGCTGTCTGGAGCAGTCTGAGGCTACTCAATAACATGGTGGCCATTTTCCAAGGAACTTTGGATATTCCACCTTCCACTACCCCCTGGTGTCACAACCCCTCTGTCTGTTACAGAGAAGTAGGGACTCCATTTGCCTTTCCCAGTTTTTTGATCTTCAGTAAAGACATGGTGTTGTCACCTACTGAGTACCAAAATAGTGCCCAAAATTTTTTAATTTGAAGGGTATGGTATCTGGAAATGACCCTGTTAAAAAAGGTTTAATTTGGCTTGGCCAGTCTCACCTCACTGTAGCAGTCACTGTGTTCTTTACCTGGAGGTTCCATGGAGATTGCTCTGTAAAGGATCAAGTTCCACCTGTGTTCCACCTGTGCCAATATAATGTATATGTGACCATATAGAAAAAATCATCAGTGTTAAGAAGTGCTGAGAAGTGTCTGAGAAGACATTTTTATGAAATGTCTGCCTGGCCAGGCTTTTATGTTAAGATTTAGGGGGATGTGCTTCTGCTGCTTAAATAAAAAGTGGGATTAATTCTTACTGTACAAAAATAACTGCCAAGGATTGTGGATTAATATTCACAAGGAGCAGGAGAAGTGAAGTGCAAGGGTGAGGTCTCTAGCAGGTCTTTGAACACTCTGCAGACAGAAACCATGTGGAAAAGGAAATGTGGAAAATGTCAGCTGCAATGGCATTGATGAACTGGCATCACTCACACAAAGCAGGTTCCAGAGGGTAAAGAAACCTCTCTCAGACGAACATATTTACTGAGAACTCCAGTAATTTCTGCAGCCACCTCGGGTGTAATTACCATGCAAAGGTTAATCTGACAGCCCTGTCCATAAAACCATTGTCACACACCCTGTGTTTGACTGTCTCTTTAAGACTTTGGCAGTGTTTTGGCACACTTGGGTTCTACCCTGTTCTTGTAAGTGTTGCTTATTGCCATGGCAACGCTAATCAATCACCGTGCTAAAAATAGGCCTTTCGTTTTTCAAGAGGTTGTATGTGGGGAATTGCAAATGCAAGTGCAGGCTGTGCTTTCCGTGTGCTGCATTCATTCCCTTCATTTTCATGAGGAAATGCCCCTGTGTCCTGCATTCATTCCCTTAATTTTCATGAGGAAATGCCCCTGTATCCTGCATTCATTCCCTTCATTTTCATGTGGAAATGCCCCTTCTCGTGTGTGGTAATTACTGTTGCAGGCCGTTAATTGCACTGAGTGCTCTCACGAGCCTTAAACCTCTCTCAGCTCATCCAAAACTGAGGTGCCAAATATAGAAAGTTTAAGAAAACAAACAAATAAACCCCTGAGAATATTCCCCTTGTTTGTTTTTGAGTGTCACAGGTATACTGGGGTATTACAATTTTTTAAGGGGTTTATAAGACATCTAAAAAGTCTGGAGGTGACAATATAGAAGACACTTGCTTTGAGAGCTTTACACCTTAGCATTGAAGACACTGAAGATTTTGTACTATTTTGTAGTACTTAAGTCTAATTTCAAGGTAAAGATTGAATTTGCCACTATTTTATTCCAAAGAGGAACCTTGCAAGCTGTGGATACAGTGAGATGGAGAGCTGAAAACAGTACCTTGTGCATTCCTGAGTGTGCTGGGGATTGATGACCTCCAGGTCTGTGCTGGAAGAACATGGGCCCCAGGAGAGACAGAGCAGGAAGGGAGTAGTGCTTGGAAGAAAAAAAAAATCTGCTCAAAGGTTTATTACCTATTATTCACTCCCCAGTTTGATTCTGACTGTTGCATAACAATTTTAATCCCCAGTTAAGTAAATACGAGGCCACTTTAGGAGGGGGGAAAAACTCAACAACTTTTTGCACGATGAATAATAGTCTTTTGAATGATGCATAAACAGTGTTCTGGTTCTGCCAGAGCCCTCTGCCAATTAGTCAGAGCGCAGCTGATGAATCATGAGACACATTCTGTGAAATGTTCAAAAATTTGGGCCCTGCTAAGCGTGTTCCTGAAAGCCAGCGAGACCCCCCACGGCTGCTGGAGCAGTGGCTGCCAGTCACTTGAGTTTCTGGGAGATATATTTGCAGTGCAGTTACTTTTGGGTGAATTTTTCACTTGGGGTAAACCCATGTTACCATTTATAATCTCAAATTAGGTTGTCACAGTCCTCCATGCCTAACACAAGGGAGGCTGACTGTGGGTGGGTTTACACAGGGTGACTCTGCTCTCTAATGAGGTGGCTTGAGGTAAAAGGCACTTATGATTCTTCTGTACTACTCTAAGGATCCTTGGTCTTTCCTTAGTGGTTTTTTTTTAAAATACAAGGTTAGAAGATCTCGTGTTTTAATTAGAGTTGAGATCCTGGGTCACAGGAATCAACAATTAGATTGAAGCAGTGTCTTGGTGAACTGCTACAGTCAATATTTGGGACAGCACCATTTCAGTGTCATGACCTGACTCACGGCTGGTGACCTCCAGGCAGTGACTGAAAACAGCAGGGATTTTTTTAGTAGCAAGAGGAAAGGGAAATCTGGCATTTGGTTTTATTCATCATTTCATCTGCAACTGCAGCCACGCCTCAGATCAACAAAGGGGGGGGGGGGGCTGCCTTTCACGGCACCTCATTTTGGGAAAACTCTCTCCCTTGTTTTTTAAGGATTGACTGTGGATGTGCTGGTTGAGTACTGGATATCCTGTGCTCAGAAGAAGGTTGAGCATTGACTTGTTGGGTGATATCCGTGGAAGAAGGGACATATTTTCTGCAGCCTGCAGGGAGCTGGCTCCTCATTTCAGTTGTGCAGCAAGTCCACCTGGCCTCCTAAATCACCTCTCCCTTAGTCATCAGCCCCTCCCTCACAGCTCTCCTGCTGTTATCAAGCCCAAACTTGGGCCAACAGCACCGTGGCCACTGAGGCACCGTGTCCTCATTGTGTAACCTGCATGTACAGCACCTTAAAGAGTCATTTGCTGTAGGGGATTAGTGCTGCTTCACACGAGGAACTGGCAGTTAATGCAAGGAAAGACTTGGTGACTGATGGTAAAGATGCTGAACTGGGGTCCCTCAGGGTTGGTTACACAGCTGCTCTGTCTGCCTACCTGCAAAGTTGCTTTGAAAGAAAAACTGTGACATGCTAAATAAAAGATACTTGAAGTATTTTTTCTGCTCAAATTATGTTGCCTAATATTATAAATTCTAGTCTTCATAAGAGAGCTAAGCTAAGCAATCCTCAGAAAAATAAATTTATTCCCATGTAAATACAGAAATATTATCTTTAATAGAAAAACATTTGTATATTCTTAATTTTTTTGCATTATTGAAAGCTTATTTGGGTTTAGTGTAAAGAAATTTCCCCAGCAGCTCATGATCCATCTTAATTTCATTAATAGGAAATTACACTAAAATTCATTTCTCACTGAAAATTGTAAAAAGCCCTCACACACGAAACCATTGCTGTCTGTTTGGTCAGGACCTGCAGGTAGTGAAGTGTCCTTGGCTTATTTTATAGGAGGGATAGACTGATCCATGATGAGGAATATCAAATTGCTCTCAAGATCTTAGTGAATTAAATTTATAACAAGGCATTCAGTACATTCGAACTCTTTGGCATAGTGAGCATGGAAACAATTGTATCTAGTTATTCCAGAGTGCCTTTACTAATTTATTTATACCTTCATTATAGTATTCAGCTTTTAGGTAAAATCTCTACATCCCTCCAGAATCATAAAACCCTTTGCTTTTACGTTCTGTGAACTTTTACATTTTTTTTCTTGAAGTAACCTGCAGAAAATAAGAAAGCTGATACCGAAGGGGTTGTACTGAATATGTCAGGTGATGAAACAAGGTGTATTTTTTATGTTAAACATATCTTTCTTCTGTTGCAGTGTTCCTTTTTGCCTAAATTCTCTATTCATATAGAGACGAAGTACGAGGACAACAAAGGAAGCAACGACAGTGTAAGTACGATGGCTTGGGCAAAATTAGATTTAATCCTTTTGGTTACCAGTGATCTCTGTCTGGGGGTTGTGGGTCTCTCAGTCTGGGGAAAAGCCCCATCAGTTTGTGCCTTTGCCCCTCCGTGGGTGTCCTGGTCATGAGGAGCTTCTAACTGTGCAGAGGAGTTGCCTCTAAACCAGCAGGAGATGAAAGATCCCTGTACACACCGTCCCTTCTGCCTCTTCGTTCTACTTGTTACTTCTCTAAACAGAAGTTACACATGTGAATTTAGTCCTGGTGAACGTTTATGCAGAGTAAAGAAAAGATTACTTTTTTGTGTGTGTGTGTAATTGTATTCCACTTTATCTGTTTCACATAATTCTCTGTGGGTAAAGGGGGTCGAATTCCAAGGAGGTGTCAGGAAGAGCAAACAGGAAACTAAACAATGGTCAGAGATCTCAGTAAACAGCTTCAGGGGAACAGTGGGTGGGGACCGAGATGATGCAGTCATTTACCCAAAGTTAAAAAGGTTTCGGAGTTACAGCTTAGAGATGAGAAGGACAATTAGCTATTTAAAATCCTCTCTAGGGAAGGGTGGGAGTGGGTATCCAGCAGCTGCTGATCCAGGGGGGGCTCAGGAGCAGAGGGCAGGAGCTCAGTGGGGCTTTGTTGCTCAGGGAGCAAAGCAGAGTCCTACACCTTGCCAAAAAAGAGTAACTTCCATAAAGCCCAACGTTTAAAGATTCAGCCCTTGGATTCACACACACACATTCCTCTGTGTTTCATTTTGGTTTGCTTTAAACAGCCATTGGCTGCAGACTCAGGGTGAGAAGTTTCTTGTAGGCATGAAATACAAGTTACAATGTCCAGAAAAGTGATCTGTAATACAGGGACCCCGATGAAGGAGTGTTTGAACCCATTCTTGAGAAGGAAGAAGGCAGTAAAGCAGGTTTTAAGGGTTCTGAGACACAGCCTTCCAGTGTCCTGGAGGTGTCCCTCCTGCAGCCTTGGTGAGGGGAAGGTGTTTTCTGTTCTGCAGGTGGGAGGCACATTTCCCTCAGCCTTGCTGTTAACGAGGCTGACAGCTGCTGGGCTGCTCATGGCAGAGTAATTACATGTACAAGAACAAGGTATCATTTGGAATAATGCTTTTGGCATACAGACACTTTCCCACTGGGAACATGACAGGGATCACCTATTACCCACCAGATACCCACAGCCCTCAGTCAGTGCTGCTCTGAGCCAGTGCAGTGAGCGAGTCAGAAAGAAGTGTGTTCCATTACCAGCTATGTGAGCATTATGTAATTTATGCACTATTTAATGTTCACTTCTGCTTTTTGGCAGCACTTTCATTCAGAGCAAGCCCACACCTTTGGCTTTGGGAGGGTGCAGACTAGTCTTCTGGTGCATCATAATGTCAGCAGTGAGCAGACATGTTCTGTGCTGCTGCCTGACAGAGGAAAAACTGAAGCTGTTGAATCAGTGAGTTTTCAGGGTGTCAGCTTGTGGCTGAACCCCTGTGAATCAAGCCCTGAACAGTACTCAGCCAGGGAATTTAAGATGAAAGGGACACAGAGGTGGGATACTCAGGTGATGTAAACCAAAGAGTCTCTACTCTGCTTGAATCCAGCTCTCCCAGTGTCATTTTTCCCAGAGTGCCAGGGGGGTAATATCATATTACCTTTATATTGCAGCACCTGAGTCACAGACTAGGCAAGTGTTTACCTAGATTAAGAGATTTCATTGACCCTTACTTGAACTGAGGAGGAGAAAGAGAAACTGAATTAGAGAGTTGCACTGCAGCCCTAATATCCCTGGTTTTGTAATTCTGTGAGCTGTGCTATTCGTGGGTGTGGACACAGTAAACCAGTGGAATATCTACATTTTTGTGCTGTTGATCCAGTGCCCTTGATCTGGTGACACAGACGTGGCTGGTACAGCCGTGAAATGCTGGAAGGTTCATAAATATGGAGAGACTTCTGTTAATCCAAACCTTGGAACTTGGACTAAGAGTCCATCTTGTTTCCATTACTCACTGAACAGGCTTAAACTTCTCTTAAGAACACACAAAGTGTATTTGTCCTTCGGGTCAGACAAGTTTAGATTAAATTTCACAATGTTTGTCTGGCTAGAAAACAAAAGGAACCAGTATCCATCCATTCCTATAGATCTCCATAGATACACTATATATTCCTTCATTGCAACTATCAACCTTGGCTGATGAAGAAATAATTAATCCAAAAAATACTTCTGTAAATTTTGCAGTTGTAGTGCAAAATAGACTGAATGAATATTAATGTTATGGTAATGAGGGTAATAATGCATGTCTGATTTTAACTCAGTTATTTCTCCATACATTTTTTGAGATCATACAGGTTTTTTGAAATCTTTGATCTCTTCTTCATTTCCATGCTGTCTGGTAAAGTAGATATTGATTGTGAAAAGCAATAATTAGATATAAGGATACTAAAACTCTAAAACTAATTCCACTGATGAATGGAAGAAAGCAATATAAATGCTCTTGGGTTCCTGGTGTCATTTAGCAGGCTGGTATATTATTGGAATTATTTTATTTAACATGTTGCATTGTCTGGTATAATTCTACCAAATTACTGCAATATATCTTGATGCAAAATTCCTCCTGATTTTCCTTCCTAATTGTCCTGATAGAAGATACTGGTGATCAATAATGATCACTCCTCCAGAACTTGATTTTTTTATGTCTTTAACTTTGTTATCATCTTAACCTATTTTAAATGTGTTAAAGCACTATTGTTCCAATCTGTTAAAGTTTGCACTTGATTTGCACAAATATAAACACTGACAGAAAGAACAGTGGACAATAATAAAGTCCTTTATTGAGATAAAACCTTGTGTAGTGGTGCAGAACCATAAATCCATCCAGCTGTGATTTCAGTGCCCAGTGCAGCTGATTTTGCTTTATCACACGAGATGTTCCATGGCAACTCTCTCCTTGGAAAAACAGAGCCAGTGCTGGAAGAACACGTTAGTACATCAAATATTATCCCTGCTACCTTGCAGTTTATAGCTTTGGTGACTGTTAGAAACTGGACCACGGAGTCAGGCAGTGTTTCCTCTTTTTCCTTTTTAAAAAGCCGAGTTCTTGATTTAAAGAGAAATTTTATTTTTTTATTTGACTTTAGTTCGAAATTACAAAATGGAATATGTAAAAATTAGAATGTTTTATGTCATGTAAATGCCACAGGAGGTGGGATCTGCAGGACACATTAAAATATTGCTTCCCTTTGCATCCCCAGCCCCTGACGTCAGTCGGGGCCACAGAGGGAGCTGCAGGTGCTGCAGCAGAGCCTCAGTGAGCACAGACCAGGGGGAAAGTGCAGAGTAATCACACACTTCTCTTACCATAAGGAAAAATCAGCACTTTGGGAATTGGAATGTAGAGACAGAAAGTCTGTGTTTTGAATTTTAAAACCACACGGCACATCCAGGAGAATCCCTGAGGTTGCCCAAGGATTGAAATGGTCACAAATCCAGGCAGGAGGGGTATGAGTTGCTGCTTGTTTGAGAGTGACTGGGCTCTGTGCTTCCTAGGAACAGACTTCCTTAACCTGTGCTTTTATTTGGCCAGGTCTTTTCTTTACCCAGTCCATTGCATGGTCAGTATTTGTGTCACACAGGGCTCATTTTAATCTAATTGGTGTCTTGCTCTCACTTTCCCCCATCTCCTGTTCTTACTATTTCCATGTACACTACGGACACACATTTTGGGATTTTTAGTTTTAGTGAGGAATGCACCAACTGTGCATGACAATGAGCTGTGTTGATTCCAAAGGATCCACCATATGGCTCCAGTGGATGCTGTAATCAATGCACAGTGATCTCACACATGGCAACTCCCTGTTTTCCTTGGATGCCACACTCTAGTCGTGGGGAAAAGGTTTGAAAAGCAGTTTGTAGCTGAAGGTAGAGAAAGGCAGAGTGAGGACAGACACTGTTCAAACAAATCACTGAATCACAGAGACACTCAATTTTCCCGTTTGTTGCAGAAGGGTCATTATGTTTGACTGATTGCTGTTGGTTTGTTTTGATTTGTTTTTTAGTCACAGAATTAACTGCTGCTGATATTTGGGCAGTGAATCTTTGCCATCTGACAGTGTCTGGGGAAAGCAAAAAAGTACAGCTTGTAAAATAATCCAAAGGTTGTCAATAATGGAAATTCACTGTATGTAAAACTTCCAGTGCCTTGCTTTTTGTAGCATAACATTTTTCTCTGGAAAACTCCATGGCTGGGTCTTGATTATTAAACTGAAGAAAAATAAATTTTAGGTATGGCAGCTCACAAGAAAATCCATTTCTAGTTTGGCTAGGTTTAGGGTGGGTTTTTTTTCCATAGTTTTATCTCCTGTCTTAGTAACATGGAAGTAGGTTGTAACAAACTTGAATATAGCACATGGAAATTAAATGTAAATTCACTATTTAAAGCAACTGCCATGAAACACTGATTTAAGCTGAAAAGGATTCAGCTGTGCCCTGGTTTAGCCTCACTGCACAGCAGGATCTCATTCTGGAAACTGTCAAAAGGATTGCTGGGCATCACTCAAAACATGGCAAAGTCAAAGCCAGGGGCACTCTGAGGGTGCTTTTATTTGCACCTGGACTTTTCCTGTATTTTGGTATTAAATATTCATTGTCTCCTGTGTAATTTGCAATGAAAAATCCTGATTTTGTAAAGCTTTCTCCCTCTAATAATTCTCAAAAAATACAAGCCAACCAGAGGAGAGGTTAGCCTGAAATTCCTCCTGTGTGAAGAGCTGTCTCTGTTGAACTCCAGATCGTGTGTCCCAAGCACATATGGCTCTCACAGAACATATGACAGGGCCCACACTGACAGGGAGTGTGAACAAGTGCTGTGGTTGTGCCTCTACATTTTGATTTTTCTAAATGAACTGCCGAAGTGAGTTAGTAAATCTGGCACTTTGAACTAGATGTGACTTAAAAAAACCTAATCCCAGTAAATATTATAGATAGTGTATCATGGTCTTGGAAGCATAGCTACTTTGACATAATGGCATAAAAATCCATTTCTGTGTCCGGAAAGTGCAAATCTAAATGAGATATTTTGTAGGAGATGGAATAAGAGGGGAGTCGTGACATGGAGATCAAAAGGAGCAGGGAGCAAGGCTGCAGATAAATATGAGTGCCTCTCCCTCTGCAGCAGACAGGGATATTCCCTTGCAGTTCAGGGAGCCAAATTTTCTGCTCTCACAGAGGGATTCAGCCTTTTCCCATAGAAGAATTGCTCCCAATTATGTGTGTCCACAGAAATAGTTTTAGCTAGCAAACAGGTTTGAAATTGGTCAATTCCTGTAATCTTTGCCCAAAAAAAAGCAAATTAAGGGACTTTGGAGGTAAAAGAGGTCGGGGCATGACTTACTGAAAAGTTACACAATAAAGTCCATGGATAAAGTTCTGAGTGGGAGTTCTTTTGGTTTAGAGCAAATTTTCCTTCAGAAAAACGAGAGCTGCAGTGCCCCAGGTGACACAACCTGCTCAAGGTGCTGTGGCAATACACTGCCAGGGGTTCTGGCCCTGGCAATCTGAGGAGATCAGAATTTCAAGGTGGAGAGTATATTTTGTGCCTTTTTTTTTATGGAAAAAAAAGGATTATTCTTGCAGTCCTTGCTGCAATTACACCCCTAACACGAATTAGCTGCCTCATTACAGGCTTCTGACCACAAACTCCTTGTGTCTGGGCTGGTAAAAAAAGAAACCATTTTGTGGTAATGAACAGAGCTGAACACCTTTTCCAGCTGGTAATCCTTGGATGGCTTTTTTGCTCTTGAGGGCACAAAACCCAACATCACAAGAGAGGATCATGTATTATGAAATAAAGCCCAGCCAGAGGCAGGGATGTGACCCTCCTGGTAGTGCAGATGAACAAGGAGTTTGCCAGAGTGGGTGGAATCGATGGATTCAATAGGATCTGCTTTTATACTGTTTATATCCAACCCAGGTTAGCAGTGGGGATTGGCCCTGAAAGTTAAATTTTGGATTGACTGCATCTGAATGGAATTGAAGCCAGCAACTTAGCCTGAAAAAATAGGGAAAAGAAGCAAAATGGGGGAGAAGCTTGTAGAAAAGATGATGTTAAATTTGCTCTTGACTTCCCGTCATCTCCTGAGTTTTTATTCTGGCTGTGGCCATCTGGGAAAGAGAGTCACTAGCCAAGGGTGTGCCAGGATATGTTACTGAAGGGCATGAGGGAAATTTAAATACCTCAGGACTTACATTTCTGCAGTGTCCTGTGTGAGCTCTTTTTCCTGAGGTACCAGGATCATCTACCAGAGGGGTTTTTTGTGTGCTTTGGTTGGTTGATTTTGTTGGTTTTGTTTTTTTTTATTTTCACCAAGAGAAACTACTGACAATCATAAAGACCCAGCTGAAACCTTTCTTCCACTTTCTGTCACTCTGTGACGTGCTGAGATCCATTCCTGTTAGGAAGAAGAAGTGTATAAATGTTTGTTGTAATAAAGCTGTCACATTCCTCCTCCCCCCCCCAAATAAATCCAAAACCCACAGCAAAAAGGACACTTCAGCCTGAATGTTGCTCTTTGTTTTCCATTTGATTGTGTATTTCAATCTCAGTTAATTACTTGGCTTCCAAATGTAAAGCCTGTCCAGTTCTTTCCAATATAATATTTAATATTCTGCCTTTCTACATCATCTTCTTAAGGATACAGATTGTTCTCACCATTCAGTTTCTGCACATTTGCAAAGACAGTTGCACAGATTGGGAGCCTTCTGCTTCTTTTTGTGGCCTTTAATCTTTTCCCTTAAAACTTTTAAATTTCTCCAGTCTCTTTGATCACAACCACAATAAACCCATCCTCCCTACAGGCTTTCAGGCAATCCCACATTCTGTGGCTACAAGAGGCAATAAGAGAATTAGAGCTAAGAAAGAAATCAGTCTTGTTCTCTAATGACTTCTTATTTTCCACTGCTGATAGAATGAGAAGATTAAATCTCAAACTGCAAATCTTGTGAGGACAATCTGAGAAGGGGGAAAGCATAAATGATTAGACAACAAGTTCTGCTGGCAAAGGGAAGTGAAAATGTCATTCAGCAAAGCTCTGGAGTAGAGGGAATGGTCAGAGACAGCCTGGGCAGCAAATGAGGCATCGTTGAAATGGTTGAAAAATTCCTCCTGGTTTTGACAGATTGGCAAAGGCATCTGTCATCCCCACTTCCATCACAGCACTTGAAAGAGAGGAAGGGAATTTAGAGCTATATTCTAAATGAGGTGAAATATGTGGATCAAGCCTGGGACAGAGCAGGGCACATTTCTTTGGGTAAGATATTGGGTAATAATCCCCATTTAGGGCCTTGCAAATGTGCAGAGATTTGCATGTGCTTAAATTTATGAGGCTTGTACCTAAACCATGGACAGATTCAGAGCCTCAGCTGACCTGGTAATGTCCATTTAAGAGCAATCTCCATTGTTTTGTAGAGATTATGGTGAAAAGGATCTTGTTCCAGAAATAGTCCAACTTATTTCGTTGCGAGCTGCTCTGTATTTCTGAATTTATTTAGGAAAAAAAGCAAGGGAAGAAGCTTAGAAAAAGCGACCTATATTATATACATAAAGCCAGCAGTGATTTACATCAGTGTGCCCAATTCAGAGAAGGAGCACTACAGGGGAAGGACCTCCCAGCTCCAGTTTGTTCAAATAATCAGCACAATTTTTTGCAAAGCAGGGATTGGAGAAGGAGGACAGGCACACAAATAGGCTGTAGTTTCTCTTTTTCAGTTTTTCTGCAGTGTCAGATGTGTGAACATGTTACATCCAGCTCAATGAACATGCAGTGCTGCCTATTTCATTCACTACCAAGACAAATTCAAATTTTAGAGTCAAAACTTCAGCTTTTCCTCTATTTGAATTATGATTTCCTGAGCAATGTCCTTCTTATCAGCTGGTTCCTGTGTTCACTGGAGTCCGTTGCTCACTTCAAATTCTTTAAATGGGCAGCTGCATTGCTTTCAGAAATAATAAAGTAGCATTCTTGTTCCTAAAGAGTTGCTGGCATTTTGTATTTTTAACTGTTCCTCCAGGATGAAATTAAATGAAATTAAATCAGCAGAGCGTTTGCTGCATTTATTTAAAGAGGGGGGAAAAAAAAGGAAAACAAAAATATTTATGCTTCCTGGAAATGTCAGCTATAGAACATTGTGCCCCAAAGGAAAAAGCACATCATGAGCTTGTTACTGATCCTGACAGTGGCTGCACAACTTCCCTGAATTTCATGGCACTAATTCATGGCAGCCTTTAACTCAGCACTATTTCCACGCCTCAGAATTATGAGAGAAACGTATTGCAGACACAGTGTAAGTCACATGGGTCACTGAGATGCCTAAATAATTAAATTATGGACAGAGGCACAGAAGGAGACTGTGCTGCAGCTGCAAATGACCTGGATTTTCAAAATATCCCCATCGTTTGCCTTGCATAGAACAAGAGACTTGGGGTTCCAAAGCAGGTCCTGAAGGATTGAAATGAAGATAGATGGGCTCTGTGTGTGCACAGATGGATAGGGGGAGCTTGCAGCTTCCACTGAGGCAGTTCAACCAACATTTGGAGTCTCAGTATAACAGCAGCTTAGGCTGAGTGTTCACAGCAAACACTTTGCTGTAGCCCTCAGAGTGAGAAGGTCAGAAACCCCCCAAGTGCAGAGAGCTGGAGTTTTACACAGTGATGGGCTCTGGGGCAAACACTGGAGAACACAGTAAAACCAATCCAAGATGGTGACTTTACTGTTTGGAACCAAAGTCTCCATCCAGAAAGTCCAGGGAAGAACAGCAGTGGGAGCAGGAGGTGCTGAACACAGTGTGTGCAGGAGGCTGGAGAACGTGACCGTGTCCCTGCAAAACCCTGAGTGTCTTACACGAAGCTGTTCAGGCACAAGCCTAAAATACATTCTGTTGCAGGTCATTGAAACTGCTTGTAACCACGACTCCAGGTGGATTTTGTGAGGGTGTTGTTCTGTCACAGCCTTGAATTTCTTTAACTCTTGCAGATTTTTGACAAAGAAGCAAAAGATCTGGAGCGAGAGGTTTGCTTTATTGACATTGCCAGCGATGAAATTCCCGAGCGCTACTACAAGGAATCAGAGGTAAGAGACAGCCTGGTTGTGAAGTGGTGAGGAAGGAAATGTAAGAGGCTGCAGAAAAGCCTGGATAGGAATCAGAACTATTTTTATTTTAGTATGAAATCTTGCTGGTCAGTAGTATTCCAAAAGCTATCCAGCAGAGGGGAAGCAGCAGCAGCCTCTCTGTCTGGATTGCCTGACACGTTCCTTTGCAGATGATTCCTTTTGAAATGCTTCCCTGCCATTATCAGGAAACATCCTGTGCCAGACCTTTGATATTCAGCTGAATTAATCCAAAATAGAAAAGGCCTTTTCTCTGAATTATGAAGCTCAGTGAGGAGTTTGCAGGTCTGAGCAGTTTGAAACTTCCCCACTGGCCTTATTTGCATCCCACCCCAACTGTAAATCCTGCAAAGTACCCAAGCCCAGCAAAGGGCAGATGTGCTGCAGTGACAACGGGGCTGGTGCACAGTGATGACACAAGACCAAGAGGGACTGAAGCAAACTGCAGACTGCAGCAGATCTGCCAAAAAGCATCAATGGCAGCAGGCACAGCCACTCTCCGAAAACTCCCTTGGAAGTTGCTCCCATGTATATTTGATGGAGCCTGTCTCTGAAGAGCCCGTTTCTTCTGGGTCAATGCAATTCACTGTTTGGAGTCAGCAGCCACCATGCAGATGAAGATGAGGTCTCTCAATGTTTTAATCTCGGGGCTGAAAAATGATGGTTCACAACAGGCAGCTCGAGAGGAGTGATGGGATCTGTGCTCGCATTTAATTTGGGAGATATGATTTGTCTCTGGAGCCAAGTCTATATTCATAGCTGGCAGTGAGTATGGCAGCTGTTTGACTATATAAAACGAGACTACAGAATCATTTTTAGGATAAAAAGTGAAGACTTGCCAATAAATGTATTTCTATACTGTAGGAGACACGATTTTCAGACTAAAAAAGTCGAGTACTTGTTATCTTCCATTTATAGATCCTATTTCAAATGTTATGTACAGGTCATAAACCAAAATTGGGTCTCCAGTAGAATGAAAAGTAGTTCTATTAGTTTCCTTAGATAATGAAACCCATCTGTTTAGTACCAAAAATTATATAACACCTCATCAAACAGCTTATTGGTCCCATCATCTTATCAGAACTCCAAGGATTCTCGCTCCATTTAGGAATGAGCTGCTATGGAATGGGTCAGCATTTGGCTGTGCTTTAAAGAACTTTATGTGAGAGTTTTCATCTCAGCCTGTGCAATTCCAGAAACTATAATCACAAAGGTAACATCCAGTTTTGCAACTTTCCTGCCCGTTTTTGACAGTCATCTATTAAGCATAATTTCCATATGATTAATCTCATGGTATAGAAAAACCAGCCTCAGCTTGAGGGAGAAAAGAATTTCAGAGTCTTTGTGTTGTTATTTTGAAGACAAATCTAGAGACCTGATTTCAAGCAAAATGGAATTTTATATGGGTTGAAACAACAAAAATAGCCCAGCATCTGTTGTTTTTTCTGTACTGATGGATGATTTGTCTGTTGACTACCAAATTCTGTTTCAGAAATCATACAGAACAGTAAGAACACCTTTAGCATTTAACTGTGCACATGCTGTAATTGAGTTAATAATACTTGAAAATAGTGTCTCTTCCAAAGTTTACAAACTATGGGGTTTTTATGCTACCCTATGATGAACATGAAGCCAATTCCCCATTTCTGATGAGGCCTCTTACATAATTTAGGCACTGTTAAAAGGTTTTTAATGTTTGTAAATGTGATTTCCGGCTGTTTTCAATCAGAACAGCATGAAAAAGTAATTCCATGCAAATGAGAAAGGGTTTGTGTTTCCCAAGTAGCAGCTTCAGAGATAACTAAACCCAGTTAGTGTAAGCTTTTGAAATGTATTTTAGTTGCACTAATAACTACAGTTTGGCTGCTTTTAGGTCATATAATCTGAACTGATACTAAGTTTAAAGATTAAAGGCAAAGTGCAATCTTCAGGATTTACCAATTAGATCCAACAGGATAAATGTCCTGACTCCCACCCAGAAAGACCAGTGGGAACGATTTTAACTTCAGGCATGGCAGTAATCTCTCCATTTCAGGGGCTCTTTCACAGGCTTAAAATAAAGCAAGTTCTGTATCAGGGTCAGCGTGTTTGGCAGCTTCTAGAAATGAGCTTTAAATTGCTTTACATCCTGACGAAAGCTCAGCCCTCTTCAATTATAAATATACTTCAGTTTTTAACAGCAAATGTCATTATTTAGCTGTATTACTGTGTATTAGAGAGTGGCTTAAATAATTTAAACCCTTCCCACACTACTTGCACTGCTTGCTCTCTGTTGGTGCTTATGAGCCTGAGTGTAAAGGGACAGAGTCACCACCTTCCATTTTCATTTACATAATAATGATTCACACCCAAAAAGACAAAATGTATAAACCACCCTCATAAAGTGTAATATTCCATTTGAATTGCACAGCTCATTCTGACTGGTGCTGGTACTGATGAGAGAGGAAAAGTGTTCCATGAAAACGTTCTGGCTGTTGAAGGGAAATGATTGAATTCAACTTTGTGCATATTTGCTTTTCTCTCCTTCTAAATATTAACTAAAATTGAAAAGTGAAGAATGTAGTTAGCTGGAGGCTTAAGGGGAGCTGTTGTTTCATTGAGGAACACTTTAAGAGAACCTCTGCCAATGATACCGAGGGATCTCTTGAACAGAATCATCCAAGTGATTGGAATTCCCTTAAGGATGGAGGGCTTATCTGGCAGTGTGAGCGCAGAAGGACCGAAATCACCGAGTCAACAGTGAATCAGAAGGCAGTTTTGTGAGCTATTACAAACACTCACAGAGTCCAATTCTGTCTTCTGTGGAGGACTCATTTCTGCCCTTGCAGAAGGCTGTAGAAGGCAGCAATTCACGGGTCCCAAAGCACGACTTCATTTTAACTTCATGACCATCCACGAACTCCACCGTGAAGCAGCCACGTCTGAAATACGAGATGTGCTTTTTACAAGTGTGGAGCTAAAAATCCTTAAACTTTGAAGAAGTTTAAATTGGAGGTTCCAAATGGAGTAAGCTTGAGTGTGGATCCAAGCTGACAGGTTCGCCTGTTTGTAAGGAGCCACGTGTGTTCCCAAATCTGAATGTACTTACTGCACTGAATACAGAATTTTGTGTTTCTCTACAGAGCCTGCAGGTGAGAGTAGTTGTACATTTTGTAAAGTCATTTCCTTGTGACTTTACCATCCATGAATATGTATCACCAACCATCCTGTGTTCCCCATATAGACAGACATATTTATCTGAATTACAGAGAAGAATGAAGCTGAGCTGAGCTGAGGAGCGAGAGCCTCCAGTGAATCATTCCTGCAATGAAACATTGACCGGAGCTGGGAGCCACTGAGCAAAATGTTCTGTGCAAACATATTCCAGTTCTCAGAATTAACAATGTTTCATTTCCTGTTTATAACAAAGCAACGGAGAGCTGGACAAATGGAATAAACTTTTTCAGGCTACCTCCAAACACAGGGATTTCGTGCAGCTGCTGCAGTTTTCTTCTGCCATTGCTGGCTTTTTTCCTCTAGCAGAGCAGCACTGTCCAGCTTAGCACAGTCCAGGTGCTTTCAGAGTGACACAACCTCTGTCACATCACAGAGTGACAGTAGCTGAAATAATCCAGCTGCCTCAGCCCCCCAGTGAGTGTGGGCACCGTGTCAGCACAGGAGTTCAGTGCAGGATGTTGCAAAAACATGAACATTTCCTTTTCCTTACTCTCTTCAGTTCTGAGTTTATATAAACCTGGCTGGATTATCATATTTTAATGCCTCAGAACTGTCCCAATATTTACAATTCTGAAGTATTTAGCTGGCTCTTCCAGAAAATACATTTTAATGGAAATTTTTAAAAGAGCCCTTAAAAAAATGACTCTCCATAAATGTCTGTAGTAACATCTTTACATCAACAAATCTTTCCTGAGCCCTGGCTATAAAAGCTGAAATCCAAAACCTAACAACTCCAGCTGATGCTGAAATGCCAGATCACAGGTATTAAAACCCATGAAAGGTTGGTGCTGAAATTCAAGATCAAACAAAATGGTCTTCAGCTTAAAGGGGGAAAAAATTGACTGCACTTCAAAAACACCGTGATATTGCAATAGGAGTCTGAAAAAATTAACCCAGGCATTAAAAGGAAGGAAGGAAGGATCTCTTTCAGGGACATCTGGGTACTTCCAGTGAGAAAACAGGATGCATGGCATGAGCAGCATGTTCAGCTTGGGGACCTTTGCCCAGGCTGAAATGGCCACCCAAGCACCAAGGGACTGTGGAGGCGGGTGGGTGACAAGGCTCACAAGGTGTCCCACAGAGGATTCCAGGGCATGGACAAAGGGGTGTTATCAGCTGCATCTTCAAATCATGTCTGAGAGCGGGGCAGAGCCGAGGGCAAAGGTGCCCCTGCAGATTTGGAGGTTTTCTGTGAACAACAAATGTAGTTCATTGTTTAACTTGAAGTACAAAGTAACATTTAACAGAATTAATACTGAAAAGTCATTGCAACAACCCAGTGTTGGTGTTTGCTTCCTGGAAAGGGGGGTGAGGATTCCGTGTCTGATGCCCCTGACGTCCACAGTCCACGAGGAAAGTGAAGTAAATAAATGCTAAATGTTAAATAATAGATTCTCCAACAAAAACCATGTTGAGCCAGGACTTGTGGTCTAAGTAATAAAGCCTGTGAGAGTGCTAGGTTTGAAACCATATCCAGCACATTGGGGCTTTTATTTCATTGTAATTTTACATTTTATTCTCAGCTAAGCCCAGCTCGTGGCTTATGATGTTTCTGCTCTGTTGGCAGAAGTGCTATTTTTAAATCACTCTGCACCTGGCAATAATGTATTGCAAATACAGAGTAGGTTTTGCTCTTCTAGCAAAAGGATTTGCCAGATGGGCTTTCCTAATAAATTGTGTCTGATAAAAGGACGAGAAGGTTATTTAAACAAAAAGATTTTAGCTATGCCATTACATTTGAAACAGATTGAGGATTTTGCCAGTAGATAAATTAAGGGGAAAATAGTGGATAGACTCAGTATTCTTTGGATGATGGCTTCTCTAGGAAGGAAGGCATGGATGGCTAAAAGCAAAAATAAGGCACACACAAAATTAATTATCTAAAGAATAACATAAAACTGGGGCCAGAGCAAAGCTCAGCTTGCCCAGTTTCTAGTCATGGGCAGAATTGTTTCAAACACTGTGCCATGAGTCCTGCCTAGAGAAGCAGTGCTGGGTACCAATATAATTTCTACTTGGTTTTAATAGAAAATGTTCAGCCCTACTTTATTACTTCATGTTTTTGGTTTAGAAGGACCTTATAGGCCTAATTGCAGAAAGGATTCCAGGCTGTGAGTCCTAATCTGGCAATTTGACTCCATGAGTTAGGCACACAAAATCATTCATGTCTGAGCTCTCACTGATTTCAGGGGGCTTTGAAACAGCACTGAAGAGCAGAAGATGAGCAGTCCTGGTCCCACCATGTCCCTCTGGCATGGCATGTTCTCCCTGGCTGTGACCAATAGCACAGGCCTGGGAAAAGTGGAAATACATGCAAAATATAGAGAAGAATATAGAGATTCTTCTCCAAAATACTTCCTTGTGTGAACTGTAGCCGAAGCAACTGTTAAGACAGAATTTGTGTCTTTCTGAAACAGTCCAGGATGTTTTTAAACACTTAATTTTTTAGCATCTGGGTAGATAAGCCCAGTGATGTTCGTTTTAGTGATGATAACAATGATAACAGCTCACCTCTGTCAAACATTTGTGCCCTTCAAATTGATGGCCTAGAGGTTGAACCCTCGAGTTCACTTTGCCTCATGCCTCTCATCCCACTGCTTGGCTTCTGTGCAGCCTTTGAGCCTCAGCCCCCTGAGCTCAGTAAAAAATTACAAACACCTCAATCTTTCCCACAGCAAGTCTGGAAATCTCCCCCCCCCCCCCCCCCGAGTCCTGACTTCCATTCATCAGTCTGCAGTTCCACAGTATCAATATGTTAATGCTTTCAGAAAGGCAGGAATTTCCCTAAAAGCTCTGGGATGTGAGTTGCCCGGACAGTCCGTCATCGCCTGGCTCTTGGCTTGGAGCTCTGCAGCCAATTTGTGACTAATCTTCGTGTCCTTCAAGAGAAAGGGACGTGATGAAGGGACACAAAGGTGCCATCTCTGGGTGCTGTGACAGGGGAGTGATGTCAGGGATGAGCTGCACTGACTTGTGGGCCACCAAGTTGAGGGTGATCCCCACTGTGTGTCCCCTCGTCTGGGTTAAAGTCAGCAAAGCAAACCAGCCCTGAGGTACAAAAGCTGTGACTGAGCAGTGGGGCAGGGCAGTTCCTCCTGATTTCATTTTTATTTATAAAGTCTCAATCCTTGATCCTGACTCAAGTTGATTACATTAAATCCCTTTGGACTGCACTGAAGTTATTCCATTACAGATCTGGTTACCTCTGAAAGGATATAAAGTACAACACTCAGAATTATTAAAGAGTGTGTCTGAAATGCTGAATCAAGGCACTGTGTGTGTGTAAGGAACAGCAGACCCTGCCTTATGGGAAACTATTTTCCCTTTCAGAAACACTTATTTTACACTTGGAATATTTTGCAGGGATGTTTGAAATCATATTTTCTGTAATTATTTCTTTATTCAAGGAACAGCCTACTAGAATGTTACATCTTTCTGAATATTATGTCTTATTACTTCTTCCCTTTTTTTTTCTTTTTTATTCGTATTATTTTTCTATTGATTGCTTCAGATCAATTAGAAAACATCTCTTTCAGCCAGAAAATATCCATATCCATCTGAGGTCGAGCTGTGTTGGGTGAGAAGATTGGCAGCATGATGTGACCATGAGCTGTGCTGCACAGGGGGGTGTTGCTCTGATATATGATGACACTGAATTGTTTTTATGGTGATTTAACATTGAAACCTTATTATACTGTGAGCCTGAAGTCTCCACTTAGCAAAGCCTGTGTCAGCAATAAAAGCAATGACTTTCACAGAGGGGAAAGACTCTTCACCTCATTAGGGGTTTGTAGAGGAGCTTTAATGGCAGAGCTTCAGTTTATGGGTAAAACCAGAAGCCAAGTCAGGAGAGGAACATCAGGGAACAGGAATGCTGAATGATACATAAACTCACACTGGATGAGAGAAAATTAAGGTCAGAGTCTTATCAATTTTTTGTTAGTTTTTCTCCTGATTATCTTCAATATAGCACATAATTAAAGCAGATATTTAAATACATGTTTAACTGCTTTTATAGCAAAGGATCTTCCCAGACCTCAGCTTTGGGGAAGGAACACAGCTGAGCACTGGTGGTTATTCTTGAGGAGAGATTTTAGAAACTCCACTGTGAATTTTCTAAAATGACATTATTTTCAAGTTCTGAAAAGCAGTGCTTAACTGTAAATTATTTCTATTTACAAGATATAATTAGCAGGATTGGACATAAAGGGAAATGGGATTATACCAATATGGAAAATAACACTTTGATAGATAAAACTGCATCTTGTACAGATAAAAGTAAACTTTAAAGATGAACTAATGTCTTTAACGGTTTTATGAAATTATGTTGTGATTTCAACACCAATTTCTTTGATTTTTTGGTTTGTGAAAGAGAGGCAGAATTGGAATTACTGTTTACTCATAACCAGAGAGTGCTAAACTGGAGGACTTTCCTACTGAGGTGCCCACGTGGCTGTACAAGTTCCCTTCAAACTGGGAATGACATTGTCAGGGTCACATCAGTGCTGAGGTGTCAAAGATGGGAGCAGGTGGAAAGTAAAAAGTCATTCACACTGAGGGAGAGTGGAAAAGCAGGCTCTGAAGAAGCCACTTTTTGTTTCCAAAGGCCATAAATAACCCTTGGAGAGCACTGCACTGTAATGACTTGCAATAACAGATTTTCCTATAGCAGAAAATGTCCCAGCTGATACAACTGTCAGTGCACCTCCAGGAATACTCTGCCATCAACTCACTGCCAGGGTTGGATTTTAGGATATCCTGGTGCTTGTTTAACTCAATTCCCTGTTCATTTTTCAAGATGTTTGTTAGCATGGTTTAATATTTTATGTCTTACCAAAACATTTACTTTAGCAAGCTGACAAACACGACTTCCCTGCCTGCATTTCCCTGTTTGTTTTTTTTGTTTTGCAGGATCCCAAATATTTCAAGTCACAGAAGACTGGGAGAGGCCAATTGAAAGAGGGCTGGAGAGAGACCCACCAGCCAATAATGTGCTCCTACAAGCTTGTGACTGTGAAATTTGAAGTCTGGGGACTTCAAACCAGAGTAGAGCAATTTGTACACAAGGTCAGTGAAACAGGAGCTGTTTCTTACCCTTCACATAAGCAGAACTTGAGCACACACAGGAATGTGGCTCTGGTTTTGGAGAGGCCTGGGAGCTCAGCTGAGTCCACTTCAGACCTCTCTCAAGGTCTGAAAGATCTGGAGCAGAGCCAGGGAGTTCATCTCTGGGTACAGACTTGACAAAGCCTGGAGCTGCTCAGGCCTGAGGATGAAAACAACTATCCATAACATTCTCAGTGCTGGGACAAATATGTGAGCTAAAGTATTTCTGAGTATACATGAGCACTGGACATGTAGCAATGAGGTGCAGAATTCCTTACAAACAGGTAGTGGGAAAGTTTTCCAGTTTATTAAACAATGAATTAATGAATGGCACAACAGCCAAATGATAAGATTTTTCAAAGTATTGACCATCCACGTGTTTAAAAAAACTAAGAAGGAAAAAGAACTGATGCAGAATGTCTAACTGGCCAAAGATTCATGGATTATATACACATTCCCAATGGATTACATGCTAGTCAAGGCCATGCTGAAGTGATCCAGTGTTGGCAACAGATCCATTTCTAGTGGGAGACTGGACTTTGAGCCCTTCTGAACCAGCATCTCTGACTCTGCAGGGCATGACCTTTTAGACACAAAACTATCACAATGTTTTTCACTTTCAGTGGTATTGAAAGACAGTGGTGTTACTTTTCTGAGGTGTTTTGTTGCTATTTAACCCTTTCCCTGTTTGCAGGTGGTCAGAGACATCCTGTTGATCGGTCACCGGCAGGCGTTTGCCTGGGTGGATGAGTGGTACGGTGAGTGTGCTCCAAGCTTGGCCCATTTCTAAGGGCTCATGCAAAGCTCAGGACAATTAACAGCAGATTTCCATTTGATTTCCTGGACCATCATGTCCAGAGAGGTTGTGGACTCCCATCCCTGGAAATGTTCCAGGCCAGGTTGAACAGGGCTTGGAGCAACCTGGTAGAGTGGAAGGTGTCCCTGCCCATGGCAGGGGGTTGGAATGAGATGGTCTTTAAGGTGCCTTCCAATCCAAACCATTCCATGATTCTGGTCATCAGGTCTTACTGTAAGTTGTTCATGAACAATGAACTATGAGATGTTCACAGTTCCAGGAGGTGGAACTCTGTGCAGTTTCTCTGGCCCTCTTGGACCTCATTTGCTGCAGGTTCTTTGTAACCAGAGCAGGCTGGATTTAGGCAGCCAGGAGGCAGCATCCAGGGATGCTTTTCCATCCCAACATCTGAGTGTACCTGCCCCAGTGCCCTCACCCTGCACTGCAGGCAGGGAGGAGCTGCCCCTGCCAGGAGAAGAACCTCCTTCAGGTTTGCATAAAGCTTCTTATTAAGGCTGCATTAACATGCAGTCATTTCCCTACTGCAAGCTCCAAAGGCCTCTGATCCAACACAATTCCAGCTTTCTAGGAAAGTTTTAAACTACTAATGTGGATTGCAACAAAGAAAAGGTGGAGCTTTTCTGAAAAAAGGTGGATATGAGCATAAAGCCTGCTGGACCTGATGCAGCAGCAGCTGCATGCAGAAAATGTTGGGAATCCATGAGGCAGCCCTGGGAATGGGCACTTCCAGTAGGACACAGTGATCTGAATATCAAAGAAGTCAATTAGATTGAATGAAATAAGCTCATGGGGTTATTAAGCCTTTTGGATGTATTTTCAATAAGACATATCCATCATCGTAGATACTCATCAAACAAGTTCTGAGGCAGTCCTGTAACATGTAATAGGAGTTTGGGAATATATTTAGAATGTTTATTTAGACCCTCCTTAAGCTTCAGGAAATGCCAATTTGGGCATTTTCTAATTTTAGATATTTTCTTTTCTTTTTACCTGAAACAGAGTGATCCATTTTTTCCCCTGTACAAAGTCAGGGTAACTGATAACTTTAAATAAAGCGGCCTGACTTCGTGTAAAAATTGAGCCCATAAATTTGCCCCAAATCTACCTCAAAAATCTATACAGTGAGACAGAGAATGTTACTGGGAAGCAAAGTGTCAGCTGTACTTTAGTAGAGTTACTGGTAATGATGGCAAATGAGTAGCCCTGAAGTTAAACTGAATAGTTTAGCTCAAAAACATTTCACCACAGATTTTTCCCCTCCTAACTCTGAAATCACCCTGTCAAAAATACTCTTTCCACAAATGAAATACTGTGGTACACAATTCCCTCGTGGATTTTTACTGTCATGGTGAGACTTTTTGTTAACTAATACAGTGAACTTTTAGAGCTTAATTATCAGGCAAAGTACAGAACCTAAAAAACATGGCCCTGCTAAAACAGATGTGAAAAAAAGACTCAGTGTACAGCATCAAAAATTTAATTTTTAAAGTCTTTTAACATCTTTAACAATAAAAGTTTGAGAAGGACCTGGAGGTGATGGGAGTCAGCTGAAGTGAATGAAATAATCAGTGTGATAAACAATGTGTTCTGTTGTGGATATTAGTGGCTGGTTGCTGTTACTGACACTGTAAGTATGAATGTCTTGTCATTAAATTTACTGAACTATATTTAGCTTTATTATGAAGAAATTCTATTCTCTCAGTGTTGTTTACTAATAAAGAGCATGTTCTCTGCTTGGCAAAGTGCATCCCAGCATGTTACTGACACGGCTTCTGAGCTTGTTTTTCTTTCCAGATAACACTAAAAGACTGAAAAAGCAGGAGTTAGTGGTATTCCATGTTTCCTTTTGATCAGAATTTTAGGCTGCGTTTCTTTTTACCGATGAATTATGACACTGTGCTGGTGATACAATGGCTGAGGTTGTGTCTTTCCTTAAAAGCTGCCTCATAAAATGCAGCAGGAGCCTCCTGGCACAGAACAAGGAGTGGTGTGATACCAGAATTTGCAAGTCCTGGTGGCACATAATAAACTTGAGAAAAATGGGAGCCTCGAGAGCAGATCACACTGTGCAGGACCAAAGGGGCACCCATTTGCAAGTCGACTGTGCCAATAAAATGCTCTTTTAAGTGTCAGGAGTAAAAAGTTGATGGCTGTTTTTATGAGGCTCCAAAGTTACCAAACCCTTGTAAAGAACAGACCAAAATCCTGACACCATTCCTGTTCTGACTCCCAAGTGGATTTACTGAGAGCATGGGAATACTCAGAAGAGTAAGGTCACAAGTCAATTATTGGATTCTTTATGTTTTTTACTGGAGTTGTGGTTGATGACAAATCCTGTTAAATCTGTAATTATTGCCTGGTGTTAGAGACAGACTGAGCTGGTTGGACACCACAGCCAGGCCTGGGCAGTGGGAAATGATCCTGCTGGGGGGATCAGCCTCATTTGTAGGATATTTCTAATTCTTATAATTCATTAAATTGCTTCAGGCTCCACAACTTGTAGTCACTATTAATTCACTTCCCATGTAAGTAAGTGTTAGTTGCTGCAATCTGAGCTGGGGGGATTCTAACACTTAATTTGCTGGTTATGAGCTGTACAGTGCAAAGATAACGTGAAATCTTTTTGCCAGTGCTGGAAAGGTAAGTAAATATTTATAGTATTTATAATGTTTTCTATCCTTTATTCCAAGGGATCTTCTAAAATCTGCTTAGAAGATCTTGGCCTTTGCCAAGGCCTGCTCTTCAGTGCTTCCTGCCTACCTTACATTACACAGACACTCCTAAGCAATTTCCACTCCTTCCTGTTCTCTGGCTCCCTTTGACTTAACCTCCTTGCACCTTCCTTGGCTGACACAACTACCTTTATGAGGCAATTTTCATAAAGCTAGTTGCTCCTTGCTTTTTGAAAGAATCCTTTGTTGGCTTCCGCTGAAAGACTTTGTGTTCCTAGAACCTTCTCCTTAAAAAAAAAAAAAAAATTAATAAAAAAGAATTAGGTTTGCATTGAATCAATGGAAAATGCCAACAATTTTGAACTTTTTACAGATATGACTATGGATGATGTTCGAGAATACGAGAAAAATATGCATGAAAAAACCAACATTAAAGTTTGCAACCAACATTCATCTACTGTGGATGAAATAGAGAGCCATGCCAAAGCAAGAGTAGGTCAATTTTTAAAACATCCTCAGCTAATACACCTGCACAGACCAGAGGAGAGCAACCAGCTGATCTTGCTGACCAGCCAGTGGAATTTTGGGGAGGTTTTGCTTCAGCAGGAACAGAAGCTTTCTCCATGAAGTGCAATCCTGCCCTTGGTTTGCACTTCAAACCTGCCACTGGTGTAAGGAAGGGTGGGGTTGGGCTCCCTGTCCTCCAGGAAAACACAGTGCTCAAATTTCAGTTGGATGCATAAAGAGGAAGTTAAAGGGGAGTTTTACTCCTAGTCTTTAAATAGTTAAAAAATGCAGGAGTTCACAGTGCTTCAGTCAAAAAGCCAGGAATGGGGGGAGTGGAAAATTGCTATGGGACTGCTAAAATTTTTTGTTTCACCAGGAAAAAAAAGAATCCAATGAATTATTCACTCTTTTCTAAGTAATTTTAATGTTGTCATTGATTGACTACCAACAAGGTGGGAAGTATTTTCAGAAGTATTTAACAGCAGTTTGTGGAGAAGGGCAGGTTTCTGTGTAGGTTCTTTGATTGAAATTCTGGAAATTTCATAAAGTATTTGATTTCTTAACTTGAGCACCACATGCAGAGGTCTAAAATTAGAGATTGTTACTCCCTGCAGATAGAAAAGATGCAATGGTCTTTGCTTTTGAATGTCATTATTCCTTTATTTCTACTCACTGCTCTGTCAAACTCAGTGATGGTTTTACTCATGTAATGAGTTGGGGCAAGGCCTGAAGGGCTCCAGGTCTTTCCTTGGTTTTCACTCAGTGCCAGTTGTCACCAGCCTGAGAAAGGTGTTGTCTAAGTAGTCACCAGGAAGGTAATTCTTGTGTTTGTAATGCAGCACCTTCACTGACATCAAGGTTACCTTCTGTAGTTGAGAATTAGTTTGGATTTTGGCTCCACACTTCAGGATTTGGCTCTGAGCAAAGTCTGCCATCCGTAGTTCCCCTGTGGAATAACTGTCACTGAGGTCAAAACAGAAGTTGTCATTAATGGAATTTATAAAAAAGGATCTGAGCCTTCTTAGCTCAGGGGAAGGGCTGTTTTACTGGACTGTGGGTCAGAGCAGAGGGGAGTTAAAGCAGGTATGAGCCAAAAAGCAGAAGTCAACTGAGGGGGCATCAGGTTGTTCATGTCTGCGTTGGAAATGAAGAGTCTTGGAGGCTCCACTCAGCAAGATTGCACTTAAATGGCCAATGCACTGAGAAACCTGCCTGTCCCCTCCCATGTTTCCAAGACAGCTTTTGGTTCACCTTGTCCAGAATTCCTCCATCGGAATCGCTGCCGTGCCTGCACCGGCTCCCTGAGATGCCGGGGGGATTTGGGACCCCTTGAGTACAGGAACACTCCCACACTGTTACAGGGTGTGAAATGAAATGTAGACCAGCAAAACGGGTTCAGATCTTTCTCCAGCAGAGCAGGTACAGCCCCTCTGAGACCATCTGTTTATTGCCACCACTTCTCAGGTCTGAAAACAGCTTCGATCTCACTCCTAATAACTGTGGCTGGAGAGCTCCCTGGAACGTTGGTGCAAGGGAGAGGGAAGGCAGCTGGCAACGTGCATGTTTTTGTTTATTTGTAATACAACATAAAGCTGCTTTTACATAACATTTGCAGCCAAGGTTACAGTGCCTGCAGCTGGGTGCTGTTAGAAAGTGTGGATACCCTGGTAGTCCAGGGTTTTGTCACATTTGGTCATCACCACTGCCAGTCCAGTGCCTCAGACATCCAAATGGGCAAGAATTCTAAATTGATTAAAAGCCTAGTGGGTTTATTTCTGGGGTTTTTTTGAGCTTTCAGGGCTCGATCTATAAATGGTTTAATGAAATATTTCAAATTCACGAATTTAACGTGACATTCAATGCAAACCTTCAGTTGGCTCGGTGGGCGTCTTGCAGGCACTGCAGGCGTGGAGCAGCAGGTTCCAGAAGAGCCTTCCTGATTTTCTGCTCAACTTCCCAGTTTGTAGCAGATGTCACTCCTTTGGGATCGCATCGGGAAAGTTTTGCAGGGCTGGGCTCAGGCAGAGCCCGTCCATGCTGGGGTCGCTCTGCCCTCTTGTGGGGTTCGGCAGCACCGGGACACCTCTGGCACCCGCAGGACGAGAATTCCTGGGATCCCATTATCCATCGCACATTGGCTTTAATCTCTCAGTTCCTTTCGCCTCCGTTTTTAAGGGAATTGAGCAGTGGATTTGTCACTCGGCCATCAGGGTTTAAGTGCAGTTTCTGGATGGAAGGTTGGCAGGCACGTTGTGGCTTTGTCCAGTGAGAGGGAATTCTTCAGGCTTTAATAGTGGAAAAGCAAAAGGGGCTCAGTTCTGTGCATGAAGCTGCAGCTACAAGTCAGTGGAAGGAGAGAGAATTTTTCATCCCTTGATAATTAAAGCAGATGAACAAACTCATGACAACCCTTTACCCATTTGGGTTCATAACCTAATTGAAAACCTCAAAACCCCTTTCAGTTTTATTTTGCTTGAAGTTCTGAAAAATTCTACCTGCTGACTGTTTACCCACTGTGCAGAGGCAGCAATCTTTATTCAGCTCAGACCCACACAGAAGAACCATTAGGATGTGATTAATGGACTTAAAACTTTGTTTCCTTTAGTTGTGCTTATCGTGCTGCAGTCAGTGCATTACAGTGGGGAGGCATTCATGTGGAGAATCCCTTAATGAGGTGCATGATAAGCAATCATTCCCTGATTTAGAATTTGGATGGAAGTAGTTTAACCAAGCTAGTGAAATGGTTATTTGAAATTATTCTAACGTGCCTTTGTATTTCATTCCCTCTCCTGAAGACATGACAATGGATGAAGTCCGAGAGTTTGAACGAGCCACTCAGGAAGCCACCAACAAGAAGATCGGGATTTTCCCACCGGCAATATCTATCTCTAACATTTCCATGCCTTCCTCAACCCGCAGTGCTCCATCTAGTGCTCCATCAACTCCTCTCTCCACAGATGCTCCTGACTTCCTAACAGTTCCCAAAGACCGGCCTCGGAAAAAGTCTGCTCCAGAAACTCTCACCCTTCCAGATCCATCCAAAAAACCCTTTTAAATTAACCCTGCATGTTTCCTCCTGATAAGCCATGTCTGCCACAGCAAGAGTGACATAACTCAGTTGCTACAAAGGTCGTGGTGATTTGTTGGTTGTTTTTTTTTTTTTTTCTTGCTTAAAATAATCTTCCCGGTGTGGAAAGGTGACTTCTTTCCTCAGACTCGATCCTTAAAACCTTCTGAGAAGTGCATGCAAGAGAACGTAGTTTATATATTCCTAAAGTAGTGTTTCAAGCCATATAGTGCATCTTACTGACATCCATGGAAAAGTCTGAGGGGATGCTCTAAATGAAAATCAATCCTCCTGCAGCAGAGTCCTGCCTGCAAACCCTCATCTAGGTCACAGCATTTATAATTAGGAGTAGGTATTTAGTAAAGCTGCCAAGGACTTCTGAGGCAAATTAGTGCCAACTCAAATGCAGGGTTAACAGGAAAAAAAAACAAACCTTCCCATTTTCTTCTTTTATAGCTGATTTTAAAATCCTTCCTACTCTCAGGCTTCTCCTGTGTGTTTATAAACCTTTGACCTGTAACTCATTGTACTGGAACACCAACAGATTCACATTTCTCTCAATATGACTCAGGATTTGGGGCCTAAAACGCAAAACACAAATCTTTTCAAACCTAAAGTATCACTGTATCAAAGCCCCAATTGTAATTAATTATACTGACTTTGAGGCCATTGAACTATTTCTATCTTGCACAGAATTTGTAAAAGAAACCACCTATTTCTTGTAGATAATGTATTTTACTAGCTCTGCCCTGTCCCTTTGTGAGCTCAGAGTCCGTGCTGGTGTTCATCAATGGTGTTCTGTGCTTGAGGCTGACAAAAAGCAGCTAAAATGTGCCAGTTGAGAAGCAAAACCAATGAATTCTGTCTTTTCCTTGCTGGAAGAAGAGTAGTAGTCAGGCTGTGAAACCTTGGATGTAAAGGAAAGAAAATATGAGGCTCTTTTTTCTTTCCTGCCTCACATCTTTCCTAAACAGCACAATCTCCTGGATCATCTGGGGAAGGGGGGGGACAAAATCAGTCACTTTAAGAAGCAAACGAACCGTGGGTGACCTTGAGGAATCAGGAGTGTTCCTCCTGGTCTGGCTGTGCAATCACTCTTCAATCTCAGGAATTCAAATGTAGACAAGAATGTTTCCCAGAGGGAAGTGTAGGTTGTGGAAGGAGGAGTAAAACAAGTGGCAGGAGGGTTCTCTTCCTTCCTTCCAATTCAAAGTGTGAACTCGGTGAGACCCTTTCCCTGCTGACCCTGATTTGGGGCACTTTGCTCTCTTCCCACACAAGTTTGGTGGCTGCTGGCAGGACCTGTCTCCTGGTAGCTGTTCAACAAGCTGCTGTTCAATCCCCAGGGAATGACAGCTCCCACCTGGATCATGGCCAGAGTGGGGATGTTTTGTACCACTGCTGACCTGGGGCATTGAAACAAGAGAGTCCTGCAGAGCTGAGCTGTCACTGAATATTGAACAATCAGTTTGGGGGTGGCCCCTCACCTGGGCAGGAGGTCACAGTGGCTGGAATGCACGGAACTCCTGGATGGATGCAGCTGCAGTCCAACTTATGTGGAATGTGTGGCATTTAGGGGGTAGTTTTAGTAGCAGGAGAAGTAATTCCATTGCCAACCTGCACTGAAAACAGGTGTATATTTGTCTGATAGTGACAATCCTGTAGCCAGCAAAATCCAGGAACTCTCTGAGGGTTTGACTTCCTCTGTTCTCCCAGTCCTGTCCATGCTTGGCTTTGCTTTTCTTCCCAAAGCTGGGAATTCCGAGGGATTGGTACCTGATGGGTGATGGTTGGTTTGTTTAAAAAGCAACTGCCGTAATGATGCAAACCAAACTTTCCTGCTTTGGTTTATGATTTCACTTTAACAAGGGTGCAGATTATACAATCATGATTATAACTGCTCTAATCTGTTTTTATCATTATTAATTAGTATCATGGTTGGAACATTGAAACGAGGAGGAAGATCTGAGTACTTCAGTGCAACACCTTGAGGCAAAGGGGTTGTTTTCAATACTGACTTTTCCCAGTGCTTTCTGTTGTATTTTCCAACATGTTTATTAGGATTAAAATAGAGAGAGTTTTGCAGGTGTTCCTCACTTCTTTTGCAAAAGTACAAGCTGTGATTATTTTCTGAGTACATCTTCAGAGCATGGTGCCAGGCACCACAGCCGTGTTCCTGTTCTCTGCCACAGGGACAGGAATTCCAGGATACAGCTCTGCTAGGACTTGGCAAGGAATTTTTTATCAAGAATACAGTTCAGAGGGAAAAATGACTTAGTTTGTTCGGGTTTCTATGAAAACCTGCTCCCAGCTCTGCTTGTGCTTTGATGTATTTGGGATAGAACAATCATGGCAAAACAACTGGCAATTCAGTGAAGCTTCAGAAGGGTTGATCTCCTAATAAATCAAAAGGAGAGGGACCCAGAAAGGCTGTGAGGAGCAGCACATTCCTGAAACACGTACTTAATGGGACTTCTTATGAATGTAATGGTCAATTTTGTAAATGACTGGATAAATCCTATGGAAAGAAACTATTTGACCTTATTCTTTGGCTTTTTTTTGATTATTCTGGAAGGTGATTTTGTGACATCTAGTAGCCAATTTGCATTAATTGCTGCTGTAGAGACTTTGAAACTGAAATATTTGTTCCTTGAATTTCAGTTTGTAACAAGACCGCTGTACTTTGTTAAAACTGCTTTGAAGCTTGCTGCACTATAACTTCAAACTGATGTGTTATCCTTTGAAATAAGCCAAATGTATATGCTTTTTATCAAATAGTGAGTGCAGTAAGAGAGAGTTCATGATCTTGTCGATAGGAGATTTTCTGTTGCCATTGTTTGGACTTGGTTTTCTATGTGTAAGTTAAAATTGCTAAATAAGTCTAACGATGTTTTGCTTTAAATGAACAGCATGGTCATTGAATTACGATCTCCTGTAGTTTTGTGGTGTCACTAAAACAGGTTTTCATTGGTTTATTTCATTTCTGTGATAATTTCTGTATGTCCAGCAATCCATTTCTTTAATTTAGAGCACTGATGGCAACATCAGGCAATGCATCACCACCATCCAAGAAGGACCAAGTCTTGATTTGCTCTGCATGTTAAATAGTGCAAGGCTCAGCAGGAGAATTTGACTGTCATTTTTCTCATTCATATCACTTAGTTTCTGGTTTTTTCCGAGTTATTTATTATTTTTAATATTGTATTTTCCCTTGCATTTTGTTGTAAATAAACTACCAACAACTATTCTTTACAATGGGAGCTGTTTTCTCTTACTGAGTCTCCTCTGGGCAGGAACCTCCTCATTAACATTTACCCATTAACATTTCTACCCCCAGCTCTGCAAGCCACTTCCTCAGAATTAAATAGCACAAAGAATTGGCTTTGAAAGGAAAATTTGAAGCACTTCCAACCTCTCCTTGGTCCTGTTGTACCTCAGCTCTGTAAGGATTTTACCAGGGCAGGTGCCCCACCACCAGTCTGGCATTGGCCCATTCACTTGTAAATGACCACTGGGTTGACAAGGAAGTTTTTCCAGTGGGGAATCTAATTCCCTATGCAGGATTTTGGCAGCCCAGTGTTGTACCAAACAACCGGAAAATACTGGAAAAGAGGCCACTCAAACCCTCTCAAACTTGTCTCCAAGTGAGTTCATTTTAGTCAAAAACATTTTCTCCGTGCAGCGGCTCTTGGAGCGTTTCAGGAGAGTCTTTGTCCATAGCAACGCAGCTTTCCCTGCTCCAGAGGAACGGCAGTGCAGGGTCAGGAGGGAAACGCTTCACAGCAGCTGGGACAGGACAGGGGGAACAAGGAGAGGACTGGACCCCCAGTGCCCCCCAGTGCCCCCCAGTGCCCCCCGTGCCCAGAGCTGACCTGGCGGGCGTTGGGTTGATCGGGTGTGTTTGGGCGGGGCTGCGGTGGAACATGAACACACTGAGAATCCTACACCTGCAAACGCCTCCCAGAGCGGGGACACACCGGACCGCGCCCCCGCAGCCCTCGGGGCCGGGCTGGGCGGCTGCAGCGGGGACAGTGCCACCCCAGTAGGGGACAGTGCCACCCGCATAGGGGACAGTGCCACCCGCATAGGGGACAGTCCCACCCGCACAGGGGACAGCGCAGGGGCAGGAGCTCATTGCATTGTCCAGAACTCAGCGATGTTTTATTCCGATGATCAAACCCCAGCGAAGTCATTACCTGATGCCGCGCTAATTGGCACACACGTGACCCCTCCATTAACATACAGTTAACCCCCTCATTAACATACAGTTAACCCCCTCATTAACATACAATTAACCCTGCATTAACATAGGCATGACACTTCTCATTAACATACAAGGGACCCCTTCATTAACATACACACACAAGAAGCTCATTCATTAGCATACACGTGACCCGTCGTTAGCATATGCATCACCCCTCATTAGCATACACGTGCCCTCCCTCATTAGCGTACACGTGACAGCGCGGCACGCCGGGATGCTCCCGTGGGAATGGCCGTGGGAGTGACCGATGCCATGCGGGAAACCCACTGGGGACAAGCGAATAAGGGCCTGAATCCTGACTGATCCCGGCTGCCCCGCCCCGTGACGGCGTTCTGAGAACAGTCATTGATTTTACGGCATTTGCAATATCTAGTGCTCGTACACCCTGTGCCGGAGGCCGCTGCAGAGCCTCCCCGCCCGCTCAGGGAAGGGGCAGGCGGGCACTGCGGGCCGGGCCACAGCCGCGCTCCGGTCGCGACCCCCGCCCCGTCCCTGTCGCGACACTCGCGGCCCCTCCCGCCGGCCCCGCCCCCGCCGGGTCACGGCCGGGCGCGCGCGCCGCGCCGGGTCTCGCGAGAGGCGGGCCCGGCCAAGATGGCGGCGCTGTGCGAGAGCTTCACGCTGCGCGGGCCCGGCCCGGGCGGCGGCCCCGGGATGAGCCTCGAGCCGGGCCCGGGCCCCGACCTCGTGCTGCTCACCGAGCGCGGCCGCGCCGCCACGCTCTTCAAGGTACCGCCCGCGCCTCCTCGGGGGGCGGCTCCGGCCTGCGAGGACCCCGCGCGGGGCACGGGCCGCGCTCCCTCCCTCCGTCATTCCACCCTTCATTCCCTCCCTCCCTCCCGGCCTGACGCGGCACCCCCGTCCCTCCGATTGTTCAGGTTATTTCTCCCTTTGCCGATGTTCTTTTCCCGTTCCCCATCGCAATAATCACCTTCCTCCCACAGCCGCGGGTGGTGCCGCTCCCGCTCCGGGCTCGGCGCTGTGTCAGGTGCGGGGCTGGCGGCTGGAGGAGAAAAGGGTTTAATTTGCAGCGCTTGGAACTGAAAATATGTGCTGGTCTGTGTTGGTTATTTCGGTGACCGTAATAAGAAAACAAGGGAAATATTTGAGTCTCTTTCTGTAAGTGGCTTTCACATCCATGGGTTTGGGGGTTGTAGTGACAGGACAAAGGAGAATGGGTTTAAACTGAGAGACAGTGAATTTAGATTAGATATTGGGAAGAAAATGTTGACTGTGAGGGTGGGGAGGCCCTGGCACAGGTTGCCCAGAGAAGCTGGGTGCTCCATCCCTGGAAGTGTCCAAGGCCAGGTTGGATGGGGCTTGGAGCAACCTGGAATAGTGGAAGGTGTCCCTGCCCATGGCAGGGGGTGGAACTGGATGAGTTTTAAGATCCCTTCCAACCCAAACCATTCCATGATCTGAGTGGATTGATGATACAACCCCCTTTGAGTTGTTTATTCCCACTGCCAAGACCAAATGTGAGAACAGAACTATGTTATAAATACACCCCGTGTAGCTCTGGAGCGAGGAGAGGGGGTTGAGTGCCCTCAGAGCAGTTTATAAATCACACAGAACAGGAGCTCAGACAGTACCATCCATTGCCCTTGGTCTCACTAACTCACCTTGAAATAAGAGGAGAAAGAACACATGATTGTATTAGTGAGGAAAACCACGTTCACTAGTGATTAAAATTAGTACCTGCCCTTTGGAACAGCTCTTCCTCACACCTGTGCTCATGGCATGAGCCCTTCAGACTGTTACAGGTCAAAGTTCTTTCTTATGTGAAAAGAGATAATTCTAATTGATGTAGAGTTCTTCCCTGTTATCCTGCAATCACTGGTGTTAAAGTCAGGAACAGGAATGCTCCAGAGGAATTGGAGTGTGGCAGTTTCCATATTTTACTATTCTCATTCAGATCAGATGTTGCTGCCTTGCATTTCCTTTCTGGGATGAGAAAAGTCCCCAGAGTCATCTGTTATATGTTATATTTTAGTGACAGTGCCTTTGTTCTGACTCTTCCAGATCTCAGATCAGAAGCCTCTGGGCTGTTGGTCAGTGAAACATGGGCAGGTTCTCACCTGTCCTGTCGTGTGCAACTTTGAGACCCACGAGTACATCGCTGTTCATGACGACAAGGTGAGAGCCTTTATCCTCCTTTGGGGGAAAAGAGGATATGGTGGGTCCTCTGAGGGAGTGTGGGGAGGAAACTGGCAGTTTTTGGTTGAATGTAGAGGTGTGGAGCCCTCACAGCACAGCAGTGACATGAGGGTCACTGTGCTGAGCAGCAGTTACCTGGTGGCCCTCTAAAGCATTCTCAGTGCCTGATGCATTCATTCCCTAAGGAGGAGTTGTTTCTGCTGTTGTGTCTCCAGTTACAGCTGCATGACCATTGTACTGAAATGGTTGTAACAGTTCAGACCTCCAACCTTATTTTTCTGCTCTTGTTTCACAGTTAAACATTTCACAGTTAAAAGTAGCCTTGGCTTAGATCGTGCTGAGCCTTTGGCTTTTCCTTGGTGGTGTTGTGGAAATATCTTTCCTGACCTTTCATTTTACCTGCAACGTTCTTTTCTCTGTCTTAATCTGTCTCCAGATTTAGAGTTTAGAGTTCTGCTGTATCTTTTTCCTTATTCTTTCCCATCTTTTCTTTCCAGTTCAGGATTTCTGAGCTTGGTTTCTATTCCAGTTTTCTCTGCTTCAGCTTCTTCTCATACCAACCACCCCTCTGGGGCAGTTCCCACTCAGATCCCCGTGACTACTTGTGTATTTTCCTCCTGCTGCAATTTGCTGATATTTTGGGTGCTGAGAAGTCTGTTTGTTACTGTTTTATTGGGCTTAAAAATGATACTTTTCTTAAAGGTTTTAAGAATATGGAAGAACGAAGATATTAACTTGGACAAGGCCTTTAAAGCAACAGTAAGTCTCTTCCTTGTGTTTGCTCTTATGGGAATGTTTTGGACCCTGGTGGGGGGAAGAGGTGTTCTAATTTTCATAGTACTGATCATATTTAACTGACCAATATTTTAATTTGTGCTCCAGGATGATGTGGAGTATTGCAGGAATCCCCTTGGACTGACTTTATCACCAAAATATTGCTCTTAAAACGATTGATATTCCAAGGCTAAAGTTTCTGAGGACTTTCTTTAAAGATGGTGAATTGTATTCAAATGTAGATCTTTGTCTTCTGCTGATTGATGTGTTAAACACTACTTTGTGTGAACTCCTGACCCTCAGTTATGGTTTTTCTGGTGTGATTCAGGGCTGTGATGCTCACCCTGGCTTTTTGCTGGGCAGTGACTTGTGTTATTTATAGTTGATCTACATTGTTAGGAATCTTAGAGTTTCATCATTCCTCTGTTAAAAGTTTATTGGAAGAGCTTTAAAAAAAGAAATGAATAAAGCATTTGCCTTTCAAGGTGTTGGACTGAAGAACCCTGATTTCTTTTGGTTCTCTGCAGCTCTCAGCAGATGTGCACAGGATACATTCCCTGCCCCAGGGAGGGCCCGTGGTGCTGTTCAAGGGAGGGGGTGTCCGAACTCTGGATGTGCTTTTGGAAGCCCCACAACAAGAGATTGAAAACATTGTCTCAGATGAAGCCATCAGGTGAGTGATGAACTTTATGGCAATTCTCACTTGGAGGAATTGCCCATGAGGATGGAAGTTGTTCCCTTTTGGAGGGGATGGGGAGAAATCAAGGACCAAGATCTCGGGGCACATCGTTTTTCAAATCTTAGAATTATGTATGTAAGTATCCTAAAAACAAGAAGCTGCCTAAAGAATAGTGTTCTGACTTTAGGTATAAACCTAGAATTTAGAACATGCTCATGCAGTTTTCTGGTTTTAGGTGGAGTGGAGCTTTTATGGAAAGTCAACAACCTGTCGTAGTTTTCGCTACTGAGAAAGTGAGTCAAATACTTTTCCCTTTTAAAAACTTCCATAGCAGCAGATCTTAGTGCTTTTTTCAAAATCCATCACCTGTTTCATTTGATTTTAAGAGCTTTTAGTGAAATCATTATCCTGATTTAATCAGTGCAGCAGTTAAATGGAAGTTGTGTTGGTTTTAGGGCTGGGCTCTTAGAACTTCAGAGAACAATTAAGATGAAACACAGCAGACATTGTGAGACTCTTCATTGCTCATTGTGAGGCTCCTATTTAGTAGGACTTATATTTTTTGTAAAGGAATTATACATGAATCTGTCTTTATTCAAATGCTTCTTTCTGTGAATCCATTTGTTACATCAAATTAGAATTTTCTTTACGTGCCACAAATTCCTAATTTTGCATAACATTCAGAGTTAAGCAGTAGTAATATCTGAATTTCTGTTCTGTCTTCTTTGTGTAAATTAAAGGAACACATTATTTTTTTTTTTGTTTTAGGATGGGGACTTTTTTGTCTATGTACAGAAACCCAAGCTGGGTAGTCTCCTCAAATACAGGCTGGAACCACAGGAATCCTCTAAACCACTGAATTTCACAGCATATCTAAAAAACCAAACTGTCACACTTCTGTGTTTGTGTAAGTTACCTTTTCTATCAGGATGTGATAATGAAGCAAAGACTTACATGAAAGGACATGAAATGTTGATATTTATGAATGGTTGTTTAATATTTTTAGCTCTTTAAACTTTCTAAACCAGCTAGAAGTGGTAATTAAACCTTCCCAATGCTTTAACTGTTCCTACCTGCTATCACTTGTACTTTGTAGATCTCCTGCTGTACCTTTATTTTGCTGCTTTGCATCACGTGTCCTTTTAATATCCTGTGTGATTTCTTCCTTGAGCATTCCCTGGATTTTGTTCTTTTTAGAGATGTACCTTTGCCATATTGTATCAAATAATTTTTCCACAAGAGCAGATGATAAAAAAGAGTAATCACTTTTTTTGGACAGATTCCAACGACTCTGTGTACCAGGTTCTGATACCTCTGCAGCAAGATACTGAAGAGGAAGAACAAATTTTGCCCAAGTCACTGCTACTAAACCTTTCAGTATCTGGAAGTGTTCTGAAAGGAACATCTTTGGTAGTCCTGGATAATGACCACGTGGCAGTGCTGGGCAGTCTGGCTGCACCTGACAAAGAACCCAAAGGTAACTTGAAAAATCACAGTAAAATGTCACGAGATCTAAAATTTCCTTAAGCAAAGCACTAAGCAGGAAAATTGTGCTGCCCCTCTTGTTTAAAGCTGTTCACTGGAAAACCAGCTCACCTTTAAACCTTGAGCTCTGACCTCAGTGACATAATTCCAATGCTGGATACTTGGTTTATAACAGTTATTTCTGTTTCCACGAGTGCTTGTAAGGGAAAGTAGCAAAGGCAAGTGTAGCATTTATGTTGCTTTTTGGGGTTGTGACTCCTGTTCCTTTTCCTTAGAGTGCTTGACCATATGGAACACAAAATTTCAGACCTTGCAAACCTCGAAGGAGCTGCCCCTGGGAACCAGTGGCCAGGTAAGTTCAGTCTGGATTTGTCCCCAAGTTTGACAGCAGGGAAGGGAGTGTGGGGCTGCAGAGCTCTGCTGAGGAGCAGTGGGGGCCAACTCTTGAAGCAAAATTAATATTGACCAGTCAGTGGGTTATTTCTGTTGGAATATTTAGCAGGAGAGGAGTGGCTTTTGGCAATTTCTTTGATTAATTTAGTACCTTCTCACTTCTGATGGTCTTGATTGTTTGGTGTAAATGAAATCACTAATTAAATACAAAACCCAGCCAATTGTTCTGTTCAGACAATTTGCAGTTGATGGCCTAAATGATTCTATGATCTCCCTGAACAGTATTTCAGGGTAATTTCAAGTGTCAATTAAAACAACACCTAAGTAATAAATGCACCAGTGGACTGGAACAGCTGACTGGTTTTGTCTTTAATATTGCACAAGAGGGAACCTGAAAAGAAAAATTATCAGTGGACTTAATGCCTCAGAGCAGCCACTGTGCTTTAAGACATCTCTCTAAAAATACCCAACAGAAAACTTCTAATTTCTGTATTTAAAATCAGCAGGTAATGAAGATCTGCTAACAAGTGTTAGACCTACTAAAAATAATTTAAAATAATCTAATCACTGACTTTCAGCTGAATTTTATAGTAAGGAGTTCCCTGTCAGCTTGTGCAGAACACACTTCTCTGCTCACCTCATTAATGGGACATTTTAATATTTTGCAGTTGTGGTGTTATGAGGAAAAGTTTTTTTTAACTCATGGCAAAGTGCTGACTGTGATTATGTACAAGTGTGAAACATCATCCCTGGCAGCTGCTGTGGGAAAGCTCAAGGACAGTCAAACCCCTGGTAAGATTTTTTTATAATTACAGGGAAAAACTCTTGTAAAAGAAAGACTTCTAAATTTGTGTAAAAGTTATTTTAATGCAGTCTTATAAAAATCAATTGATTCTGAACAGCTTGAAGTTTCCTAACCCTGTATTGTGTTCCTGGCTGTTAAATTTACTGCAGCTGGGAACACCAAAGCACACAAATGTTTGAATTTTTGTGGCTTCACTTAACTTGGGTTGTCATTCAGGTACTGGAAAATTACTGAAAATATTGGAATGCTGGTGCTGAATACTGAAAACAAAAGGAAGTGCTCTTTCCTAAAATATATTTCAAGGAGTTTGTGATTAGATAGAGCAATGTCAAACCTTAGAATGTGAACTGCAGTTTAAAATTGTTCTGTCATAGTGGTTTTCATTGAACATTGTATTGGGAAAATGTTCCTGCAAGTAATGCTCAGAATAAATTGTGTAATAACTTCTTTTCCTCCCAGAGGCAAAATGAAGAAACAGGATGAGAAAAAGTATGCTGCTGAGATAAAACTGGCAACTTCCTTAGCATAAAATCACTTGGGTTATATTTCAGAAAGTAATCTACTAGCATAAGAAGTTAATGCAATATTCATACTTTAATAAATGTGCTTTAAGTGTTACCTTCATATAGTTTCATTTGTGTGTTCACAGGTGTGTCTTCCTTTGTGAACTGGGACACCCTGGAAGGTGAAGACCTGGTGGTTTCCTTCCAGTCCCAGGAGTCTGTAGCTCTAAAATCTGAGTCCAGAATGAATGTAAGTTGGCATCAGGGTCATGTGAGGTTTTTGTTTGTCTTGTCTCTTCCCCATGCTGCAAATCCCTTTTAGCTGTTGTAGCAGAAGGAGATTTCCCTTTGTGTTGCTCATTGTTTCTAACACTCTTCCTGGAGTTGGAGTTACTGGTTGTGATGTGTGCAGTAATTTGACACATGAAGTTCCTGGTTGTCTTGCCTGAAATCCTTAAGTGAATAGTCACTGAATAGTAACTGTTTGTTTTTCTTTGCCATAGTTAAGATCAAGAAGGAGCAATGTTGCCAAAGTACAGCCAGAGAACTTCTCAGTTGGGCAGCTCTTACTAAATCTCAAAGTAAGTAAACCAAATATCCTGAAGCAGTGTTTAGACACTCAGAATATTCCAGGTGTCTCTTAAACTGTTATCTTTTTCCGTGTCCTCTTGCACACATCAGGTTGACAAAGCTGCCTTGAACAGGTGAGTTGAAGGATGTTATTAATTGTGCAAGAACAGAATTTGGGCTTGATGAAATTCAGTTTTGTCATAGGAGGGTGTTTGAGAACTGTACAGTGCAGGACTTATAACAGCTGAGTTCTGAAAACTTGCACAGATTTGTTCATTTTTGATGACAACCTCTTACAGTAAATAAGGCGGGAGGATATTTCACCTGAACTCTGCTTTTTTAGGTTCTTATTTATGGGTTTAATTTTGTTGAAGGCAGTTTGGCTCTGTGGAGGCTGAATGCTGGGAAATCCACTGCAAATGCAGGAATAAGCTGGTTAGTTCCTTTCTGGAACTTGCTGCCAGTGTTGTGGTAGGTTAAGTTTCACACAGGATAGGTTAAGTTTCCATTCCTGTGTCAATGTACCTGTATTTCACCTGAACACCTTGGGAATGTTCCTGAAGTAAAAGGTGATTAATCCATGAGTAGCTGAAAGACACAGTTACCTGAGTTCAGAGGCAGTAATTACCTCATTTGGCTCTTTCGTTCTTGATTGATTATCAAAAACACAGAGTGGTGAGGGATTTTTCTGTAAATATTTTTAGCTTGAGTTCAAAACTAAGTCTGTTTCTACTTGGTCTGATTAGTACCAGGACAGTTCTCCAACCTGGGCCTTGTGTTTCTGAGTTGTGCAATATTTGTCTTTTCCAGGATGCTCCTACAAACGTGTTAGAAAATGAACTGAAAAAACTGATGTCAAAAACACAGACACCAGATTTACAAGCTGCCATTGGGAGTGTGGTCACTGCCCTGACAAACAGATGTAAAGCAAACCCAAGGTATTACCCTCAAAGTTTCCTGCTGCAGATCGTGGAAACCCGAGACTTGTCCTACAGGTAATGAATGACTCTGCTCTTTTTAAACTGTGGGGAGTAGTCTTCAAATATAAAATTAAAAAAAGTAGAAATCCCTTTTTTCATAAAGCACTCTTGAATTATCAGAATTTACTGTCAAAGGTGCTTATTTTCTGGTGAAGCTGATGTTTTATGTAAAAATCCAGCTGGGGGAGCAAGATCAGTACCACTGCCTTAGTTGTTAATGTAGTTCTCAGTGGGTGTGAACTGTGCAACCTATTAATTGCTGATTTTTACAGTTTGTGTCCAGATTTAATGCCCATTGCTTTGGAAAAAAGAGATTTCTATCTCTTACAAATCTGCTTACAACGGTTTCCAGATATTCCTGAACAAATGACCTATGCTTGCTTGAAAACATTTTTAAGGTAACTTGAAATCACTTCTATTTTTCTTCACTAACTTTTAGTATATGTTTTTACTTTCATAGTAAGCTTCAAAGAGTGGGTACTGCCGGTGGGTTGATGGCATTGCTGATGTTTAAAGCTAATGATTAAAAGTGTTAAACGTGTGGCATTTTCTTCTGCAGCATTAGCGACGCCTACCTTCGAATGACAGACGTGGATCTGGACTCTGTCATCTGTTACATTGATGTTGAATTCAACAATAAGGGAGTTAAGACTGAAATTGTAGAAAATGGTTTCAATGCAGAGCTGGACCAGGACACGTGTGATACCAAAATCCCAAGGCAAACCCATTCCAAGAGCGATGGTGAATCCTGCCCCATCGGACCTCACAGGGCAGCACTGTTGTATCCTCTGGGCAGTGAAGGAAAGCCAGTGCACTCTATGTGCTGTGGGTGCTTCTGTTTGACACATCTTCTGTTATTGCTGAAAATTTTGGATAAGAGAAGTTCTTACTCAGTAGAAAAATCGTTTAGGGTATGGAATCATACAATGGTTTGGTTTGGAAGGGACCTTAAAGCTCATCCAGTCCCACCCCCTGCCATGGGCAGGGACACCTTCCACCAGCCCAGGTGGCTCCAAGCCCCATCCAACCTGGCCTGGGACACTTCCAGGGGCAGCCACAGCTTCTCTGGGCAACCTGTGCCAGGGCCTCCCCACCCTCACAGAGTAGAATTCCTTCCTAACACCTAACCTAAATTTCCCCTCTTTCAGTTTGAGTTGTATAAATAGAAAACGTATAGGAACTAGAAAATTTTTAACGAGCTACATGTGTAGGAACATATAACTTTTAGAAAGCATCTACACCAATTTAAACTTGCATTATTGCAAAACTGTTCTCTGTTCAAGAGAAAAATGGTATCAGTGATTTGGATGTTTGCCTGTTGAAACACGAGGCAGTTCCATCCTTGCAGTGAACACAACTGTTCAAGGTACCTGTATTGTGATGTTTTAGTTGCTGTCAGTATTTCATGATAGAAATAAGGATGATTCAAGTAGGATTTGTCTCAAAGAACCTGGAGAAATATTATATTTAGAATTCACTCTGGTTTGTAGAAACTGGTATTTTTCCTGCAGTTTTATTCCCTTAATAGCACTGCCCAGAAATTCTGTTCTCCATTCAGCTTACAGTGAAACATTTCTTTTGCCTCACCTGAAAAACCTCCCAGCTCAACAAGTTATTGTAAGTATGTTGACTTTGAAAAGTGTAAAATCCCTTGTTATTTTGTGGGGAGAGAAAGAAAAGAGAGTTTTTCAGTTGTATGTGAGAAACTCACCACTCTTAGTGGAGTCTGAATAACAAATTAATGCACAAAAATTAAATTAAGGTGCCTCATGAGATTTAATGTTAAGGAATGTCACAGTTTTCCACATATGTATGGAAATTTTACTAATTTTTGTAGTCCTTGCTTATTTTAGAACATAAGTAAGAAACCCTCTTTATGACCCAGCCTATCTGGAAAATGTTGTTTATATTTTGTTAGAAAGTAATGGTGCTTTTGCTTGATTTAGATGCTTCTTAAAAAAGGAGCAAGACACGTTGATTTAATCAGTTCCATCAGCAACAGAAATTTAGAAAATATGAGAAACAAACTCTGTATAATGTCAAATGTAATACAAATCAAGATCTTCTCAAGGCATCTCAGTTGAAGGAAAAAAACCCATCAACCTCCCCTGTTCCTCAAAACCTGAAATTTAACTTCAAGAACTGCACGTACCTGAGTGTGTATGTGGCTTTCCAATGATTTCAGAAAAACCATCTCAGAACTGACACATCTCCTCATTGACCTTATTCTGACCAGTAGCAATTTATTTTTGGGTACTGAAAGTGAAAGTGGGACTAAGATTATTAATGTCAATACAGGTTTTAGGAAAGTTCCTAGAAAGGTCTTTGTCTGAATTACATTGCACTGGCACAATGATTACCCCTGCCTGTAATTTACACTGAATTTTGCTGAGAATTTTCAAACATCCAGCTGTGGGTGGTGTAAGAGAACCATAAAACTTGTTTTTAATGTGTAGTATACAGATATCTATGTTGCTTTAACAAACAAATTAAGAAAACCTTCATGAGTATTACTGTGAGCAGGACAAAACACCTCAGTCTGTTAAATGTTTGCCCTTTGAAAATGTTCTGACTTTTCTACTTTTAGCTGTTTCTCAGGTATTTGTATTACCTGTATGTGAAATGCAGTGAAAAAGTGAATACCACTCTTCCTGGAGTTCGCTCTCCCACTATAAATCAGGTGAGAAATTCATTCTAAGACTTGTATTTCCTTCTCCTTCTGTGGTGTGTAAATTTGTGAGTAGTTGTGAATATCTGAAATCAGCTGACATCTACATTCATTTTAGAAAGTATTAATACAACCTGTATTGTCAGATGTAACACTTTAACAATGAAAACCCAAATATAGTGCCTTACAATATGAGCCCCTGCATTTTGCATGAGAAATTAATGTTTCAGAGTTGAGCTTTTAAAGCAAAATCTGTGTAATTTGCAGACTGTGAAGTGTTCTTTTCTTGGTTTATCTTCAGATCATGGATTGGATGTGCCTGTTGCTTGATGCTCATTTCACAGTCATGGTGATACTGCCAGAAGCAAGAGAGTTGCTTTCAAACCTGCATAAGTTTGTGAGAGCCCAAGTAAGTTTTATCTTGTGGGATGATTATTTAATTTTCAGTTGGGTTTGGAATCATGGAGGAGGGTGAAAGCAGACAGCAGCAAATTATATAGTGAATTAAATAATATCTGTCCTCCTCTGTGTGCTCCTTCCTGAGCAGGAAATGGATGGCAGTTCCTTCTGTCTCATTGTGATTTCAAAAGCTGCTGTGTTTGTTTGGTTTAAATATCTGAAACTGTGCAGAACCACAGATAGTTCCACGGGATGACGATGTATGAAAAGAGTTAAAATGTGTTTTACTATAAATGTCTATGTTTTCTGTTTTTTAGGTGAGGTTCTACTCTGAACTCAACAAGATTGAAGGAAGTTTGAGGGAATTACAAAGACTTAACCACCTGAGAGACTCTCAGACCTATTCTATTGAAGTGCTGGAAATCATTTGAATTGGAAATTCACTATTAACACATTTATTTTTTATTGATTCCTTTTATGACAGGGATGTATTAGCACTCCATATTGGGGATGTGAAAAGTTGTTTTCTACATAGGAGGAGCCCAGTTACTCTGTAGCTACATGGGGGTTGTAAGTTTGAAACTCATGTATTAAAAACTCTCTTTTTGACTGGATGAGAAGCTGGATGCTTGATTGTATTTTCATGTCACATTTTGATACTCAATCATGAGAACATCCTAAAATACCCCATGATTCTTGGCCAAACACAAGATGGTTGTGGCAGAAATGCTGAGGGCACTTGCTGGACTTGGGCTGTGTGACTTTGAAAGAGCTTCTCCCACAGTTGAAAGCCTTAAGGCACTTTGGAAGTTGACCTGTTCCAGTTGTGTTTATATGCTGTTTGTCAGTACCAAATGTATATAAAAGTAAAATTTAAAAAAAAAAACCACTGCAGTGGCAGCTGAAGATTCATATAGAGGGGGACTTCTTGGCACTGGTAGCAGTTGTTTTCCATTTTCTGAACAAGAAAACTCAGAATTTAAAATAAGAACATTCTTTACTACATCAGTCTGTTTTCTCCAAGTACTTTTTCAACTAGTGAACACCTCAGCTTAGGTAACCTCATCTGATGCTTCAATTCTTGCATTTCAAAGTATATCATAGTTTTAGATTGGGTTTGACTCTCTTTAAAATAAAAAGTGATGAAGTTTTATGAAAATAACATTTGATGAAGGTTTTTACAGGTATAAGCATTTGTTGAATTATACTCTTGATGAAAATGGCAATTGGAAATACATTGAATTACCCCAGCAAAAGTCATGCAAGCCCTTGCTTCCTAGGACTGACTTCTAGTCTGCAGCTGAGCTCTGGTGTAACATTACTCAGCAACACCTTGGTGTCTTAGAAAAATGTACCTGGAACTGATTTGAGAGGTGAACACTTAAATTCAATTCCTAATACAAGTTATGAAATAACTGGAGGGAAGGACTGGACAAAAGTGTCTCAATAATTTAAGCAAGAGCATATGCTGCTTGTTCTGAATGCCATCCAGCTGTAGGTTCTTCCCCTTATCCTTGGAGAGAGGGACCCATCCAGACAACAGCTTGGAACAACTGGGCTATTCATCTTCTCCAAAGTGCCTTGTGAAAGGAGGCTTTTTCTCCATCTGTCCTGAGCATGGAGGCAGGGTAGGGCCTCCAACCAAAAATTCCTCTTCCTGCTGTATTCAGTTCAATAATAAATATGCTCATTTAACCATACCAGCAAAAAGGAACTTCAAGTTCCTAATCAATATGTTCTATTCTGGGTGGATGTGAGTAGGTTAAGGGGTTAGGGTTGATTTCTCTGTGCTGAGCTGTGTGTTGGAAAGGACTGATTTATAGTCCTGACCCTGAAAGTTAATGTACCTCTCTATGCATCCATTTCTCCACCTATAAAATTATGTCCTGTTCAGTAAGCACTTCTGCATCACCAACTGCTAAATAAGAGATGGGATGATGGGATTAAGAGACAAGGTATTCAGATTCACAGTTCAGAAGCAAATGTTTCAGCACCTTTGATCGACTCCAGGTACACAAAATACACAGAATTTCAGAGATAATAATGCTCTCATAGTGCTGCAGGCTGTGTGATTAGTGCAGTAGATGCACTACATCCCTTTGCTGGATTCTCAGTGTACAGAGGGCAGAATGCACAGATGGTTTTTCCAAGATCACAAAGGGAGGCAGTGAAATAACCTCCCTTAAAATGTGTATCTGTGTATTCACGTATTTGAAGAGTTACCACAATCCTTTGCAATCTTGTAAGAGGTTGCAAAAATTAGCCTGACATAAGCAATCTAAAGGTAATTTGGAAGGTTCAGAATGCAAATTGAGTCTAAAGGTGTAAATGGGGTTGGGCAACAATGTTGCTGTTGCTGTGTGTGTCATACTGTGCTTAGACCAAGGTTCAGCCTGTGCAGCTGCAACACTACGTAAGAGAGAGAGGTGCAGATAAAAAGCTGGATGTAAGAGTGCAAACTGGGCTAAACCCCGCTGCCATTGTTGCATACTTGCAGGTTTGTGGGTTTAATGAGGTGCTTGGCTTGAGCAACAGGTTAATGAACAAAAGGCACTTCAAAAATGACTCTGGAAGGAGGGAAATGAAATGACACATTGGACGTGGAGCTGCCACGCTCGTGGCATGGCCAGGGTTGGGGTTTACCTTGCTTGGAAGCATAAGCAAGGGGCTGAGAGAAAATTAACATGAGTGGATTGATTTGCTAATGATAAAGCTTCAGGCTCTCTGGAATCCCAGAGCTGTGTCGATTTAGCAATGACAAGAAGGCTGGTTGTCAGAAATGCAAGATGTTTGCGTGCCTTGGGCCAGCTCTCAGTTTGTACTGAAACTGATACCTTGAATTCAAGCGATGCTGTTGGAAACCCAACAGTGCAGCTGTCGATTTTTTAGCCCTTTGGGGGCTCTGGCAAATGGGAAAACCAGAGGGAGCACAAAATAGATGATGTAGTGATCCAGTGAACTGTGGACACAGAGTAGATGGATGAAAATGCTAATGGTGGGTCCATATGTGATCTCAGCCTGTGCTTTACAGTGACTGGCTGTGTAAAGCTGAGCTGTAAGAGGGGTTTAGTGGGTGAGGATTTAAAGTACAACAGGGGAGCTGCTTGGTGCGGGCGATGGAGGAGGGAAACCTCTCCCGAGGGAACATCCAGGGGCTCTGGTTTTGGTGGGGGGTGAAGCACCTTGTGTGGAGCCCCTGCCCGGGGCCCACCTCGCTCACGGCTGTGCCCGGGGGGCTCGGGGCTGAGGGCGGGCACAGCCCGGGGGTCCCTCGGGAGAGAGACACGCTGGGCTCGGGCACCGCGGGTCGGGGGTGGGCACACGGTGAGCCCGGGGCAGGTCCGGCCGTGGGGGCACAGCGGGGCCGCCCGGCTGAGGGAGCCCCGCGGGGGCGGCTGGGGCCAGCGGGGGGACAGGGGCGAGCGGAGCGGGTTGGAGCCGGGGGCAGTGTCGGGGGCAGTGTCGGGGGCAGTGTCAGGGGCAGTCGGTGCCAGGGGTCGGTACCAGAGGCAGCGCGAGTCGGGGATCGGGGTCGGGGGTCAGTGGCAGTGCCAGCGGTCGGTGGCGCTGCTGGGGGTCTGTGTCAGTGCCGGGGGTCAGTGTCGGTGCAGTGGGTCGGTGTCGGTGCCGATCCCGGTGTATCCCGGTGGATCTCGATGTGTCCCAGTGTATCCCGATGTATCCCGGTGTGTCCCGGTGTGTCCCGGTGTGTCCCGGTGTATCCCGGTGTGTCGTGTCCCGGTGGGTCCCGGCTCTCGTCCGGTCCCTCGGCGGTTCCCCCTCAGCCGCCCCGGGAGCGCCCCCTGGCGGCGGCGGCGCGCAGAGCGCGCGGGCGGTCACGTGAGCGCGCTCGGGGCCTGGTGCCGCTTCCCCCAGTCAGCGCGAGCGGCCGAGGCGCAGGCGGGGAAACAAGATGGCGGCCGGCGGCGATCCGGAGCGGGGCGCCGGCGATTCGCGCTGAGCCGCGGCCCTCCCGGCCCGGCCCCCCCCGGCCCGGCCCCGCGCCCGAGCGGGGCGCGGAGCCTCCCCGTAGCCGCCTGTCCGGACTTCCGAGCGCCCTCCCGAGCCGCCCTTTCCACCACCCCCCCCGCCTCCCTTCCCCCTTCCCTCGGCCAGCGCCCAGCGATGCGGGGCCGGCGCGGGAGGCCGCCCAAGCAGCAGCAGCCGGCGGCGGCCGCCGCTCCGGCGAGCGCCCCGGCCCCGGCGGGCCCCATCGGCGGGCTGCGCTCCCGGCAGCGCGGCAGCAGCCGCGGCAGGTGGGCGGCCGCGGCCCAGCCGGAGACGGCGGGGCCCAAGCAGAAGGGAGCCGGCGCTGCCCAGGCCTCGCCGCCCGCCGCCGCCTCGCCCAGGGGGGGCGGCAAGAGGAAGGCGGGCGGCGGCGGCGGCACCCCCGGTGGGGGAGGCAGCGGCGGTAAGGGCAGGGGCAGGGCCGGGGCGGCAGGAGCAGGGGGAGGAGGAGGAGGCGCAGGAGGCAGCTGCAACAGCCAAGGCAGGGCTGCCTCGTCCAGGAGGAGCATCAGCAAAGTGGTGTACGACGATCATGAGAGCGAGGAGGAGGAGGAGAGCATGGTGTCCGAGGAGGAGGAGGAGGGAGACCCCGAGGATAACCAGAACTCCGAGGAGGAAGAGGAGGAGGAGATAATGGAGGAGGAGGACGACGACGACTCCGACTACCCCGAGGAGATGGAGGATGAGGACGACGCTAGTTATTGCACTGAGAGCAGCTTCAGGAGCCACAGCACCTACAGCAGCACCCCAGGTAGAGAGCCCGTGGGCGAACTCAAACAAGTCGAGGGGTCCCCCACATGCTCCCTCTAGGTTTGCAGATCCGGTCCGCGCTCCCAGGCGCGGTGTGAGGGATTTCTGCGAGCACTCCCGGGGACAGGGGGTTGCAAATAACCGGTGGCAACCCCACGGATGCGGGAGCATTAGAAGATGCTCCCAAACACATGCACCGAGGGGAGGGAGGAGGGCGGGCAGGACTGGCTGGAACAAGGGGATGCTTTGCAAATATGCGCGTGGATTGTGGTGCCTGCAGAAATGATCCACCTGAACGTGTTGCAAACGATGTCAAAAGTGCGTGGAGCATTTCTCTTTAAATTTAAAAACAGGGGAAGCGACAGGCACGCCTTGCAAAGAGGTCCTTTCATTTAAACACAGGAAGAGATGGCTTGTGCTTGCAAATGTAACTTGATGTTGAAAGGAAAGGAGGCACATGCAACTTGGAAGTGGCCTTAAAAAAAACCGAAAACCCCAGAAACACTGAAAATTTTCAGGCTCTTGAAATCAGAGCTATAACTGGATCCAGCATTTACTGGCTTTAAGACAAAAGTAGCTTTCCAAGGAGGGAAATGAGGTGCATTGTTCAAAATGGAGATTGCATTGTTATAGTTTAGGGAAAAGTGCACAGGGCCTCATTGCAAGGGTGTAAACCTTGTTTTAGTTAAGCTCAAAGATTAAAAGGTGGAGGTCGAGTCAAAAGTCTTGGGTTTAAATGCTGCGTTTATCTTAAGATATAGCAACCTTTAAAACTTGTGCTGGGATTACAACTCGTTAAACCTCATTGTGGTTATTTTTTTTTAATTCTAGTGGCAAATTTGGGCACAATTTTTTAAGGCCTGCTCTTCTGTGTGTCCGTAATTCGTTCATTAACCGTGTGGGTTTCAACTTTCAAAAATTCTTTTATTTAAACTTAAGCACTTTGGATTTTTTTGAACTCATTCTAGAATGGAGTCCAAGCTTAGAATATTTTATATTTTAATTTTTTTTTTTTTTAAGTGTCTGAACCAGGAGAGTAGTTAAGCACCTATGGTGATTTGGGCTCCAGAATAGCAGACACTGCTGGTGCACAAGTGTTTGGCCACTTTGTAAGAGGGAAGGAACAGGTTGTTGGTGTAAATGCATTGTATCTTAACTGAAAGTTAAGTAGTAAGTTTCGAGTAGTTATCTGATGACTTCTTAAAAGGGGGAAGTACTGGCTGCTAAATGTGTCATTTGTTTTTATTTTGGTGAGTTCAGGGTATCAGCTCATTTTGTGACTTCATAATAGTCCTTTAAAAGGCTCTGTGTGTTTGTCTGTGTATTTTTTAACCTATATCCATATGCTCAAAAATGTAAATGAATCGAACTAAATACATACATTGCTAAATTAATTTAATTTAGAGATAGTTTTTAAGAAGTTAGCTTACCTGTTGCAGGGGTGTCCTGCAATCAAATTGAAATTTTTGGAATATTTTTACTTTAAAGGTTGAGATCTGCCTTCGCAGAAGAAAAAAGCTTTAAAGCACTCTCTTGACTTTTAACTCTTCATTTTCTGCTTAGTTGTGGTAACTTTAATTTTTATTACTCCTTGGGTGTGCTTCTGTCAGGAAAATAATATATTTATGATTGTAACTGGCTAGGTCAGGAAAATACTTTTCACATGAGCATCCAGGTTTCAAGTGAGTTGTGCAGAGAATGGGTGGATGCGGTTTTTGAAATGTGCTCAGTGTTTTGGCAAATCACAGGACAGCTCTGTGTGCATTGTTGTACAAGCAGAGACAGGTTTTATGTGGTATTGAGGTGTATCAGAAACCATTTTGATCATTTATATGTTTATTTCTCACCTGGTCAGGCTGACTTCAGTTAACTTCTTTCAGACAAGTGCAAGTGTAAGCATTTTCACCCTTACGTGTTTTTTTCTTTATGCTGAGTTTTTGAGAGTTAAAACATCTCTGTTGTTGTTTTGGTGATTTTCTGGTAGTTCCCATTAGTTCGGTATTTGCCTAAAGGTCTCCCTCCCTCCTCCTCTCTCTCCCAGGCGTTCTGTTGCCCTTTTGCAAAGAAAATATAAACTTTTCATTCACTCAGCTCAGTCTGTTCCTCTCCGGGACATATCCCTGTGTGGGGAGCAGGGCTGTGCTGTGGTGGCACTGATGGAAATCCCAGTCTTGTCATAATCCAGGGAGAGATGCTGGACATCAAAACAGCCTTAACAGGCAAAGGAAAGGTTCATCCAACATCAGTACCTGTGTCTGACAGTGGCCAGTGCAGAGGGGAGTTAAAGCACAGATGTGTCTGAATTAAATGTTCCTTCAGGGGCTCCAGAGCTGTTTGACTCAGGTGCACCCTGAGCCAGAGCTGGTCTTCAGCTGTGTTTACATATGGGGTTTTTCCTTTCAGACCTTTGTCTTCAAACCAGACAAATTGTAAGACAGTGACAGAGTTCCTGGTGAACTGGAGGCCTTGAAGGAGTGTCTCTTCCCTTGGTTTAAACTCTCTCCTGACAGAATCCTGCAGTTTTTTACCAGAGGAGATGATGAACAATCCTTCTCCTTTTATCTTCCCTCAGTCATTTGCAACCTGAATTACAGCCACTCTCAGGATATAGTCTTAGGGACTGAGGAGTTTATTTTTTGAGAGCAGGATATTAAAAAATTGCCCTCCCAGTCAAACTCCCCTGCCAACCAAGCTTTTACACATAAATCACATCCCAGTTAAACGGGTGACTCTTTGTACAGTCTTTTCAAACTTCCATTCAACAATGAATTAAAAGATCACAGAGCAATGTCTCAAGCCCAGAAAGGCTCAGTTTTTATGCTCTCATGGGGAGTTTGATTTATCTTGAGCTTGGATGTAGGGATACCTTTTTACTATGTTGTTGTTATTATTATTGTAAGTATTTAAAGAAGCAAAATCTTAGGAAAGGTAAAATGCCTTTAATATACCACTTAATAATGGTACAGTAAAAGCATATGACACTTATAATATCACACAGATTTTGTGTGTGTGATGTCTCTTACCCCTTGGCATTCCCAGCAGGTGGATGTACTCTTAGGACAGGTATCCTGTGTGTCTTGGATCACTAAACATTTTTGCCATTCCCTGTCCACTGTAAATTCTACTTTGGGCTTGTTACCCTTGTATTATAGTTACCAAATATTTTCCATATGTTGCAGAATTTTAAGGGAAGGGTTTAATCAAGGTACCTGGAACTCCTTCACTTTTTGTTTCTTGATTTTTCTTCCTCAGAACCTAGAAAAACTAGCTTTAGGAAGAGCTGTACATCTAGATTTTGGCTGAGATCATCATCATCAATCTGTTGAACAAGCCCGAGCCAAAATATTTGTCCTAAAACACATTAAATAATACTTTTAGGTGGATTTTGTTAGTCTGAGCACTTGCAGGACTTGACCATTGCTTCTCTTAACCAGTTACTTCACATTTTTCTTCAGAGTGAAAGAAAGTAGCTGGAAAGCAGCATTCTGTGTGCCTGTAGTGATTTTTTATCTTAACGTTTTTCTGCTCTTGAGGAATTGTTTAAGTGGAGACATTGAGATAGGACAGTAAGATATGCAGCCTCTTTTGTGTGCTGGGAGAGATGATTTACCAGCCTCCCTGACACCTTACCTGGGGTACCCTCTTCTCTAAATTAAACCTGGCATGCTCTTATTTTACCACTTAGTGATCTGCACTTTGATTTGTGCTCTAGAGGGAACGATCACTAGTTCATCGTGCCAGTCATGGAAAACGTAGGAGAGAGTCCCAACAAAGAAATTGTGAAGGCCAGAGGAGTAAATCTGGGGCTGATCCTCCTGTATTGACTCGTAAATTGGCAATTTATCTGAAGAGGGTGTTTGTCACTTGGGTCATCTCAGGAGCTCTGTGCTGCAGGTGCCTCACCCTTATCAAATATGTGTGTTGTAAAAGGGAGGATAGTTTGATGGGCTGCTGATGAGTTTATTGTGCAGACTTTTTTGTGTAGATCTGCAGTAAAATTCCGTAATTGATCGTTGTTTGGGGTAGGACTGGTGTAAGGTGAATAAAGGTGGATTTTAGACTGGGGCTGGCTCTCAGGGCTCTCTGACTTCTGAAATGAGTTACAACTCATCCCGAGTGTAGTTCCTAAGAAACTGTCAAATTGTTCCAGAAAATCATTATGTCAGTGCTACCTGTATTTTTGGGCAGGTTTTTTTGCCTGGGTTCAAGGCATGAAAGGGTTGTGCCTATGAGTCCTCAGGATGACAGTGTGGGACCTCATCTGTTACTTGTCTTGCATTAGTTCTCCAAATGTTCAAGTGGTGCCACAGAACTCAGTGAGTTTGTATTCCTGGCTCCTGCTGGGAGACTGCTGATGGCCATAATAGTGGGAAATTAAATTCCTAATATAAAATCCATAGAGAACCCTAGTTTAATTTAAAAATGCACTGCTGACAGGTGTACAAACTGAGAAAAATCAGCCAAAAGTTTTAAGGTTTTAAAAGAACATCAAGACCTAGTTTTGTGCAGGGCAAGGCAGGAGTCAACATGTGAGAATTTGTGTGATAGGGGTGCACTCAGGATGTAGCTTCATAACCAGTTGTTTTTCCATTTGTGTTTCAACTTCCAAAGCTTTTGTGGTGCTTGAAATGTCTCATTTTTACTGTTGGTTTAGATTAAGTTTAATCTGGTTTATGTTTGGTGTTGTTTACTTTTCTTTTTTCCACAAGTAGTTACAAACACATCCTTTCAGAATTTTTTTCTGAAAGAGGCTGTTTGACTTGTGAATATTAGAAACATGTTGATTATCAGGTTGGCATTTTTAGAGGGGAAAAAAAAATGTTTTGTAGAAGTCAAAGCCTTTAATTTTGGCCCATCCCAAGAAAAAGATTTAGAGTCTTCTATTTTGGTACTGCTTTTCATAATATATTCTTATTTTATGTTAAACTCATTCATTTTACTGCTTTTTCTTCTTTGGTGTAAACTGAGCAAATGTTCTCCCAAAGGGTTGACTTTTAATTAAGGAACCAGCTTGGATATTGCTGTGACAAACATGCAGCTCTCTCCAGTTTCTGCATTCTGCTGTGAAAGGAAAAAAAAAACCCAAAAAACCTTTTCTTATGCATTTTCATCGACTGTTCCCAGTTTTCTCAGTGATATCCAACAAGAGCTGTGTTGCTGTTCAGTCCCGTTTGAAATGTGACTGGTGCAAAGCAGTAACAAGAAGTGTGTGTTTATTAAAACCAAACCAAAACAGGGAGTTCAGGAGTTTCCAGGAGGAAGGAAAACGTAGGAGAGGGCGTCTTCTCTAAGGAGAACTCTGCTCCCAGGACATCCTATAGAACTGCCAGTTGGGCTTTATGTTGAGAAGTTTTTACAGTGACTCATGATCTGGAAAACAAAACCAGCCCAGTTCTACTTTACTAAAGATGGACTTTTATGTGAGAGTTGTGAGGTTTGACTTGACTCATGGAACTTCAAGCCAAAAATTCATAATCTCTTCTTGGGGGAGAATTGAAAGTCTTTGCACTTGCTGGGGTCAATTTTGTGGAGTGCAGCTGAAGGGTGGTGGGGGTTGTTCTATATTTTCCCCCTCCTGTGACAGATTTATGAAGTATCTGAAACTTCTTGATCTGACTTTTCTTTTCCCAAAACCCTTACCAAGTTTATCCTCTCCACAGCAACAGTGAGGAGGAACCCTGAGCTTGACTCAAGCCCTGAGAAATTATGAGGAAGGGAAAGTTTTTAGAGACCAGTTTTGAGCTTTCAGACCAAGAAAGGATGGGCCAAGTGTGTATTTTTCAGGTCATACCAGTGCAGCCACCACTCTGTCCCTGTTCTAACAACACAGAGCATTTGTCCTGTAGGATCCCACCCACCAGTCCAATATTTGGAATATTTGGCCTGGAAGGCTCTTTACTGGTCCTGCACATCTGGAGAGGAGGGATGTGTAACATCACTGAGACAAGGCAAAAGTGGAATTTTTGGATTTTTTTTTTTTAGGCTGCGTGTGATTGGAATAACTGAAGTGCATGAAAGTCATATTTAGTCCTGATCCAACCTTTCTGTATTTTGGACACTGTCAATTGTTCATTGAGATACTCTGTTTTAAAACTCTCTACCTAAGATGTTAAAGATGGTTAAAGTAGATTTAAGTTCTGTATTCTCCTGTGGTAAGGAATAGATGTGACTTTCCCTTTTCTTCTCTCAGTCTGTGAATGAAAGTATAGTCAAACTTTTTGGTCATTTCAAGCTCCTTTTAGTTTCTAAATTTTGGAAAGGTCAGCATTTGAACCAAATAAGTTGAATAGATGGAAATATAAAAAAAAAAATAAAGCAAGTGTTTGAGTTTTTTAAGTAAATTCTGGTTCTGGGTGTTCAGACTGTTAGTTCAGTAACTTCATTTTATTTCAAATATCATTAGTGTGTTTGTTTAAATATTTGTAATATAAATTATTTTAGTAGATCATTGTAAGTGTAGGTTGTAATTATCAATATCTATAATTAAATTTGCCATGGGAATAAAATTGTTTACGCTTTAATCTTAATTACAGATTTAATTTGATCTTCAACTAGAGAATTCAAAGTAGGGACAGGTAACCAGTGCAGGCTGCTTGGGCACTTTGGAAGACAACTAGTGAAGGAATGCCAGTTAAAAGAAATTTGTGCTGGATAAAAATGTAATGCTGAGACACTAAAGGTGATCTGGATCCTGTCAATAGTCCAGTTGTGGCAGCAGGAGACTATTGGCAAATCCATTTGTCCTTCCAAATAAAGCTGTGGAATTTGAGTGGTGCAGAAGTGGATGTTTTCTCCCTTTGTGCTGCCTCAAACTTGGAGGTGAAATTTGATTCAGAGACTTAGTTAATATGCAAAAACCATCTTAAAAGTATCCAATTTGCATGTAATAAAACTTGAGTACGTTTTGGGAGGCTGCAGTGTGTGTAAATTGAGAGTAGATATCTTTAATTGAGAGTAAATTCATGTGGATGCAGTTTAAAGTCTGCTCAGTCAGGTGGTGCTCAAAGCAGAAGGAACCTGCTCATGCACCTGCTCTGGAATCCTCTTGGTGCTTTTTATTTCAGGCAAAATAGTACAAACTGCAATTTTTCCTTGAAACAAACATTCCCCGTGGAGGCCAAAATCTTTGACAAATGACAAGTCAAAAAAAAAAAAAGTTGTTGTCAGATCCTAGAATCTATAAAGTAATTTAAAATCAAAATGAAGAGACCCAAGTTTTTTGCTGGGCTGTGTGTGCCAGTGAATGTCAGATTCCAACACTGGACAATTTGCCTTGTGGTAAAGAAGATTGTCCTTGAAAGTGAAGAGCTTGAAGAGTTGGGTGTGTTTATGGTAGGAAAGCATTTCTCAAGGTTTGAGGGATTTTTTTTTATGTGTTTCTGAGAGACAATTGGATAAACATGGACTGTGATCTTCAAAAACCTTCACAGAAATGAAACTGCTGCAAAGCAGGGTGAGCTGGGTGGGGTGTGAGCACACGGATAATCAGCAGTGAAGAAAGAAGGTTGTCCACCCAACCAGTAGAACACAAACATTTCAGCTCAAAAAAAGAGGCTGTAGCACTTTGACATCATTGTCTGATATTCCAGTGACCTGCACTTTTAATTTCAGTTCACTGGCCACTTAGAGATGCTTCAAGATTTATGAGCACCTTGGCAAAGAATGTCCATCCTTTTCACTGGAGATTGTTGGACTACTTGGGTTGGTTGGGTTGGGATTTCTGGCAGGTTTTTGTTGTTTTTTTGAAGGTGTCTGGAGTGTCCCCTGAGCTCACAGCTGATGTGTTGATCAGTAATAAGTATAAGCACAAATTGCTTGGAATTTCTGAATTTCCAAATCACCCTTTGTGATTCCCTTCTGAACTTCAAATTCTAGTCAGCCTGGGTACACCAAATGTTGATAACAAATTGAAAGGGAAATTGGAAAGAAAAAAAGCCGGCACAGAAAGATTTGAAATACTGTGCCACCAACTCATTCAAGAAAAATACAGTTTCTTTCTAAGACATTCTACATCTCTGAATACTTTCCTTTTTTAGCTCTGGAAACCAGTTCATATGCAGTTCAGAATTCTTCAAGGCAGTTCAGTGTCTGAAAAGAGAAATGATTGGAGCTCTTGAGCTGCGGTGTGTGATTTAGTGTGGATGGGGAGTGTTGAGAGAGCAGAGTATTTTAATGTGCTGCAACTGTGAGGTGTAACACAAAGCAGTGGACAAAGGAAGCACGTGTTTTATAATGCAGTGTGTGTTTCTTACTGTCCCAACTATTAGTTTTATTATTACTTTTAAAATTTCTGTGCAAACGTGAAAATACATAAACCAATTGCAATAGAGGAAGTGCTAGGGATTAATTTTTTCAGAACATACCAGGAATGCCTTGGGTTAGGATTCTTTTTTGATGTGACAAATACAGTGGCCTTAAATTGCACCAGGGGATGTTCTGAGTAGGTATTAAGACATTTTTTTTCACTGCAAGGGTTGTAAAGCACTGGAACAGCTGCCCAGGGAAGTGGTGGAGTCCCCAGCCCTGGAAGTGTTCAGAGGATGTGGCCCTTGAGGACGTGGTTTAGTGGTGAATTTTGGATGGGTTGACAGTTGCACTTGGTGATCTTAAAGGTCTTTTCCAACCTCAGTTATTCTGTGATTCCATACCTGTGGTTCTCTCTTGGCAAAGAGACATCAGCAAAGGGGGTGTGTTGGGAGTCTGCATAGAACAAGTAGAATTTTGTTGGAGGAGAAAAATCTCAACCCATGAGAAGAAATCAGGAGTCTTTGGTTGTTTCAGCAGTGGTCCTTCATTGCAGTTTGTCTGAAATTATGGGGGTTTGTCACTCCTGATGAATTTGGGTAAAGCAGGGGGAAGGTCCTTGCTGCTCTGTCTTGAAGGGCTCTTTTATGGCTTTGCTGTGTGACAGATACATTTTTCTGCTACAGTTGCAAACACTGGAAAGAATCCTAGTTGATAACTCTGCTGGCTTTGTGATATTTGGACTCTGTGAGGACCATCAGTGATCTCAGAGTATCTGTTCTGTGTTGGTGATGTCCTGCATGGCCAGCTGGGACTGGTCCCACACAATATTGAAGGAAGGTTCAGGGCCCTGAAGGAGTTTAACGTGTGAATGTGTGTGTGATTTTTGCTTTGTGGTCTTTGCACAAACCACAAATGGTTTAATTAATCTGTGATTTTGGATCATGGTGATAGAAAAGCTGCGTTTCGTCTAGAGAACTCTTACTTTGGGCCTGGCTCTGAAACTCCTGTGTCTTGGTGTGTTTGCCATGATTAAACATTTTCCACTGATTAATGCATGTTGGAAGACAGTCATAGAAGCATTCTTTCATTTTCCACAGTCACAACTCCAACTTCACTAAACTTGGAAAGTTATTTTTACCCTCAGATGATGTTGACCCATTATTTCTGCAGTGGAAACATCTGGCAATTCATCCATATTGTTTGAGTGTGTAACTTGTTGCGTAAGATTTAATTCTTTAAAGTTGGAAAGGGAGAGTTTGTCTGGGATCCTTTTGCCATATCAGCTCAGGAATTAATTTATTTTTCTCCTGGAATCGTTTGTTATGCATCAAGGTGTTTCTTAAAGGTAGCTTTTCTTTCTGGTAACTTTTTTTCCCCTTTTTCAATGCATTAAAGTTTAAGGTGTTTAAGGTTCAGCAGGATCTGCCTTAGCAGGTCTTCTCCCCTCATTAGACTTAGTTCCTGTATTTATGGGGGTGATTCTGAAGTTCAGTTGTTGGCCAGAATCTTAGTGTGCTTACCAGAGTTCAGTTCTTGGATTAAACCAATATGATGGTTTATGAGATTGTCTCCATTTGATTAAATTGGCTTTTTTCTAAAAATGGCAGTAAGTTTAATGAGTGCATCCTAAAACTTATGCATTAGCTGCTAAGTAGTTGCATGTTGCTGGATAGGTTTTTTGTTATTTTGGTAGATGATTAAAATATTTCACCTGTCTGGTAGAGTCCTGCACAAAACCTTTCCTCTTTTGTATTTCCTTCTGCTTGGCATCAAGAGTAGTGGAATTAAAGGGAAGGAATTCTTATTTGAATTGGCATCTGAGACTGAATTAATTATGCTCACTGTCTTTTAGGTAGTAAAACAACTCTTTAGTTTAGCTTTTTGTGTTAAGCTTTGCCCTTCCATAATTTTGCCTCTTATTCTGTGCATATTGCTCCTGTTTTATTGAAGCATGAGAGTGGGTTGGGGTTTTTTTGGGTTGGTTGATGTGTTTGTTTCATTTTGTTTTGTTTTCAGAAATCAGGAATTTTTGAAATATTTTCATAAAACATCACATTTAACTTTTGTTTGTGGCTTGTAGATATCTGGGTGAAATATCCTAGTTAGAAAGCAGTGGACAAAGTGCTTTAGGTTCTCTTTTGTATTTTCATCTGGTTGAAATCGATGTCCTAAGACATCTGCTTGAAATGAGCTTTCCTGGATAGGAGAAGAGCTTGCAATATTTTAGTACAAAATATCTGCTGTTTGGAGCTTCGAGTTGAAACAAGTCATGCTGAAGAAAAATGAGAAGAATCTCTAAATTATTATTTTTTTGGCCGAGGGAAATGTCTTTCATTCTAAGTAATTCCAACAATTAAATTTTAAAGATTTAGTAGATATGTATTATAAAGGAAATGCAACTACTCTTGGTGTCTAAACTTCAGATATCTGGGATTTTATTTCCATACAAGATTATTGGCTGAGTTGTCACACTTATGTAACTGTGAAGATTCTGAATTCTTATTTTACAATAGTTTACAGTGTGAGACAGTCACTGATGTTTAAACATGTTGACCTGTGAAGAGCAAAATCCTGACTGTTGGTTTGTTTGTTTTTTTCCAGGTAGGAGAAGACAAAGAGCACATCGTCCTCGCTCTCCGATACTGGAAGAAAAAGATATCCCACCCTTGGAGTTTCCTAAATCCTCAGAGGACTTAATGGTGCCTAGTGAGCATATAATGAATGTTATTGCCATCTATGAGGTACTAAGGAACTTTGGCACTGTTTTACGCCTCTCTCCTTTTCGTTTTGAGGACTTCTGTGCTGCTCTGGTAAGTCAAGAGCAGTGCACACTTATGGCAGAGATGCACATAGTGCTTTTAAAAGCAGTTTTACGTGAAGAAGACACTTCAAATACTACCTTTGGACCTGCTGACCTCAAAGATAGCGTTAATTCCACTTTGTATTTCATAGATGGAATGACGTGGCCAGAGGTCCTGCGGGTTTATTGTGAGAGTGACAAGGAATACCATCATGTTCTTCCTTACCAAGAGACAGAGGACTATCCTTATGGACCAGTAGAGAATAAAATCAAAGTCCTGCAGTTCTTAGTGGATCAGTTCCTTACCACAAACATTGCACGGGAGGAGTTAATGTCAGAAGGTGTCATTCAGTACGATGATCACTGTAGGGTTTGTCACAAGCTCGGGGATTTGCTGTGCTGTGAGACCTGCTCGGCCGTGTATCACCTGGAGTGTGTGAAACCCCCTCTGGAGGAGGTGCCCGAGGACGAGTGGCAGTGTGAGGTCTGTGTGGCACACAAGGTGCCTGGAGTGACTGACTGTGTTGCTGAAATCCAAAAAAACAAGCCCTACATCCGACATGAGCCCATTGGATACGACAGGCACAGGAGGAAATACTGGTTCCTGAACAGGAGGATCATCATGTGAGTAAACTAATAATTTCTGAACAGTCATATTGTGTTGGATGTGTTTCAATACTTACTGTAAGTTGCTGTTGCCATCTTAAAGCTGTTCTTTCTTTAGGTAAATCCATTGCTTGCTGTTCTGTTAGCAGGTTGCTAAAGACCGTGTAATTAATCCATCATATTTATCCAAAATTAATATTCTCATAATCCATATATCAAAAGGAAGAAAAATCAAGGCCTCATGCTTAATATTAATGTACTTAAAACACATGAATGTGAGGAAAAGGAAGGGAATTTTCATGAGAACACTCCAGTTTCTTGCAGAAGTTACTGAAGAGAAGTTGAACTCTTTTTATGACAGGTTGTGGTATATCACTGCTTGGGTGGTGTTTGGCTGCCAGCTACTGGTTTGATACTTTTGAACCTGAATTTTTTAGAGGCATTCCAAGATATTCACCATAGAAATGCAGGAAATGCTGCATTGAACACTTCTGCAGAGTAAACAAAGTCAAAATAGCAAGACGTGCCTGTCTTCAAGGGAACTGCTTCCTGTGTTTCACACACTTTACTCTTACTGGTTTATCTTCATATACAAATTTATCTCAAAACATTATGAGTAATCAAACCCTTCTTAGTGAGGGCATTGTGCCCTGTTATTTTTTACCTGAAAAGTTGAATCTGAAATTATAAAAGCACTTCTGGAGTTTCACAAGAAAATAGCTAAAGATTGGGGTTTTTTTAATAAAAGGCAGTTATTATCTAATTGTTCTCATAACAGAGGAGAAATAATGTTTAGGTGACATCAGTGGTATTGTTACTTCATGAGAAATAAAGATTTTTCTAGATTTCTTAAAAGCTTTCCATTCAGTGTAGAGAAAATAAGCCACAAGTGGGTACCTTGACAGAATTTCATACCAAACAGGTCACAGTGGATGTTAAGACAGTAACCAGTGTCTTTAAAAGGGACTGTTGATGGTGTTACATCTTGCAAAGAAGACACTTCTAAGGTCTCATGGTAGTCCTTCAAAATGTGGGGCTCTGATGCTTTAAGTATTAATTATTGCTGCTCTTTGTTCCCTGTGTTCTCCTTTCACACTTGTAAAAAAAAGAGTGAACGTTTGATCATTTTTAGTTTCTCTATACTATAAATGCCACAGTAGTTTCAAATGATCTTTTAAAGGAGGCAGGGCATCTTTTATACTCTTATCTTTTTTTTATCTCTACTCTTCATATTTGTACTCAGTCACATGCTCTGCAGTAAGTGGTGGATCATTCAGATGGTTCCCCAGGATGTGACAGGCAGCCTGAAGCTGTTGAGATCCCAATTCTTTGCCTCAGACAGAATTTTCTACCTTCTGTTTCCAGAAAATGTGTTGAAAGTTTGATTTTTTTTTTTTTTTCACAAAAAACCTGGTTGTGAAGGACACAGAGCTGGGATTATTTTTGCTCTACTTACTTGTGCTTTAATAACTTATGGTCTCCTCTGTGTATGGTTTTTGTGTCTTTCCTCTCAAACTCTTGAGGGCAAAGCTGCTCTAAAGATGGGTTTGTCTTCACTGCTCTACTGTGCTGGCAGAGCTCTGGGAATTCACATTAAGAAATCCAGAGTCACTCACTCAGGAGGTGATTTTAAGATAAATAGGCAGACTTTGTTTCCTCCCTATATGTAGCAGATTGGTAATTATTTTTAAATAAACTTTGATCTGTGAAACAATGGGGTTTTTTTCCCAGTGAAGTGGAGTGGTTTATATTCAGAGGGTTTTGATACAGGCAATACCTGAACATGTTTTAAACTAAAATAAATCTTGCAGGTGCTTTGTGATCCTTTGATATTTACACATGTGAGGGTTGTTTCTCACATTGATAGTAATTTTAACTGCACTAGAAGAGGCATCTTCAAAGGTTAAATGTATTGAGTTTTTAAAAAAAACCAGCATTTTGGCATTCCTGTTAGGAGTTCTGTGGGCAAATTATTTGTTTCAGAAATAATAAATCAGGTTTGATGAAGATGGTTCTGACAGATGTGCAGCAGCAGCGCTTGAACAGGGCAGTGTGGGATGAACAGAATCAGCCAATTCCTCTGGACTTCTCAGGGAACTTTGACATAATTAAATTTATGGACAACGTGCCTTAAAACTATGCTAAAACCAGTTCATAGGGGGACAAAAGTATGTACTACACAACTAATTTCCAGGGGAATTCAACTTTAGTAACTCGTGTGGATATTAAACTCTGTACTTGCAGTTTTTAATGCCCTTTGAATTCAGTAAGCACTTTGTGTTGCAAACCCAACCATTTTGCACATATAGGCAGATATATATATATAGTTACATAGTGGAAAAGATCAAACCACCCCTGATGTCTTGGATAACTGAAGAATAACTTAAAAGATGACTGCCAAATGCTAAAACCTGAGATTCATGAAGTAATATTATCATATCAACTTTATTAAAATGAATAGAATGTATTCCCCAGTGCCATGTGATCAAATATATCAGGGGAAACTAATAGATCTAAAAATAATCTGCACAAATACCCATTTGATATCTTGCCCAGGGGGATTAAAGAGCTGAAATCCTAAATTCTTGGTGGGCTTGTTTTTCAAAAGGGTTTTTAGGGCTTTTTACTTCTTCTCCCCTCTCCCCCTTTAAATATCATAAATCCATCATACCACTGGTTTTGTCACCTTTTAAAGGGTTTTGTAGACTTCTTGTTCCCTGATACTTTTATTTCCATCACTTGCTGAGGGTAATAAGCCTCGTTTAAGCCCTTCATTGTGTTTTTGTTTCTCTTTTCCACCTCTTCTCTTTTACAAAGATGGAGAAGTGGCCACTGAGGGGGTACTCCTTATGAATGCCCATGAACAAATATCAACAAGATTAAAACAAAACCAAAAAAAAAGGGCAAGAGAAAATTCCTGAGGTTTTTGTTTCAAGCTGTTTACAAATTAAGGCTGATGCCTCTGGGTCAGTTGTATTTGTTTTACTTGTGAAGATTATTTCTGCAAGTTAACAGCTCTGGAAATTCAGGACTTGGACTTGCATTGTCCCAGTGAACTCCTACAGCGTTTTAACCAGTTATCTTTCTATAAATATTGAGATGCTTTGGATTTATCAAGTGTCTGTGAAAGAAGATAATGAAACAGTGTGTGGCTTTCATTTTGATAGCAGAAATAGGGCACACATTGTTATTCCTGAGTTGTGTGGATCTTCCTCGACAGTCAAAAGCAGCTTCAGCGTTTTTGCAGCACGATTTGTCATGCTGTTTATGTTCTTAGTGGGTCCTCCTCTATTTTCTCCAATTAATTAACAAGGGTTCGGGTCTTCTTTTGAATAGATTGCTTTAAACAATTAACTGAATTGCTCAGTTTCTAATTGTATCAGCATGGAGTTCAGGAAGGGCTGTATCTACTACTACTGATAATATTTCACTATTACTTGAAAGTTCGAGCATCTTCTGTGGTGTTGTTTTTATCAGTCTCTGCAGCCTGCTGGGGAATAGTTCCTGGCAGCCAAGGAGGCTGAAAGAGGTAGGAAATGCTCATGTGATCCTTTTCTCCCTCCTTGGCCTCACACATTGTATGTGACTCAGCTGAGTCCCCTGGAGACTCACTGGACCTGTGCAGCACCGAGCTGGCAAATCCGTCTGGCTCGTCTGAGAAAAACAGTGGGAATCGGTCCTTGTGCAGCCCTGGATCTTTCCATCTTCTCTTTATGACAGCCCCCCTGATTTCCTCCGAGGGTAAAAGTAGTGTCCCTTTAGCAAATGCAACAAGATGGTCAGGGAAAGTTAGCATAAATCATTTAATTGTTAATTTAAATCTTAACTAACTTAGCCGGAATGGATCGCATGGAATGATTTCTGCTGCATCCTCCAAGGCTTCCCCTGGCAGGCATCTGAGTCTTGACAAGACGTCTGGCCAGAGATGAGTTTGGTGGAAGCACAGACCAGCCAGCTTGTGCCATTTCATTTTCTGCCTGTGCTTTTTCAAGAGAAAACTAATTCCTGAAATTCTCCTGCTAAGATTGTGAGAGCCTTCAGTTCAAAACAAACTCTCTGGTCAAACCCTGAGATAAATGAAGCAGAAGGGTATTAAAATACTCTTGGATAACCTCATTGTCTGCTTCTAGAACGTTGTCTGAGCAGTTCTTTAAGGGCAGGACTGGAATCACACATGGAAGGATTGGCTCCAGGTGCTTTCTGCAGGATACTCTTGGTGCTCTGGTGTCTCTGCTCTTCTCATGAGCCCTGGGGTTTATTGGCCTGCAAAGCTTTCCTGGTGCTGAAGGCTTTCTCTTGAGTTATCCAGGGAAATTGAAAACAGCAGCTAATTGCTTTGCAGTCCAATGGAACCTTGTAACACTAGAATAGAAAGGTCTGAAGGAACAGGAAAAGCCAGATGCTGCTTGGGCTGTTCAGGTGACACAAACACACATCCTGGATGCATTAGTGTGGATTTGCTGGACAGGGGGGAGAAGGATGAAAATAAGAAAACACTTGGATGATCCCCATCAAAATTGAAGCAAGGTGTAGAAACCTATGTGCCTGAGCTGCTTGTCTGGGAAATGGGTCTAGGCACAACCTTCCCTCATGGTGTGATGGGAATATATGGTCAGATTTAATTTTGTATGTTTTTTCCAACTCAAGTGACTCTGTGATTCCATATAAAGCATTCACATTGTTGCATATCTGGGTCACATAAGAAGATGTATAAATGGCATTATTTCTCTAGCAAATAATCCTGTAGGCGTTCAAAATGGAAGGTTAAAGTTCTTCTTTTGGTGAGGTAAGAAATAAACAACATCATATTCTGCAGTCCCGTCTGTCAGGAGCAGGGCAGCCTTACAATCCCCGCTCAGCCGGGGTCCTGCACTTGCCACTTCCCTTGGAAATTTGCCAGGGAAAGCTCAGAAGGGATACATTCCCATTTTGTTTCATCCTTTTCTTTTCTCTGGCTGTATAAAGCTCTATTCTTGCATTCTCATCCCCCTTTCCATCTTGGTTTTTGGGTGTTTGCCTTTATCTTCCTTTGCTGTGGCTTTTGTTCCCCACCAATAATAAAAGCGCTGTCATTCCTATTGTTGTTAGTAAATAACTCTTGGTTTAGAGGAAACATGGTTTAAACAGTAATTTTTCTTTAACATGGAAGTTCACAGGCCCAGAATATTCCATAGAGTCGAAGGATTGTCAGTGTTCAGCTGTTACTTTTTGATGTTGTATATGGACAGTCTTCCTGAAATGAGCTGTTTTCTGAGAAAACTTGTCAAGTGTAACAGGTTGGTGTGGTTAAAACAAAGGGAGTGTTGGCAGTTTAGAGGAATGAATGGGTAAAGTAGAATGAGTTGCTTTTCATGAGCAAATGCCTTTATGAGAGAGATGAGAGTATTTGTTTGCAATAAACCAGGTTTTTTTATCAAAACCAGAAATCTGTTTTGTAATAATGGTTGTGACAGGTGAGTAGTTGAATTTTGAGCAGTATTGCCATTATTAGCTTCATAACCACCTTATTTCAGTATTATCCTGATTGGGTTGCAAATATTAGTTGTTTCAGAAATACCTTGTGGAAGTTGCCTTAGGATTGTTTGTGTTTCTGAGTCCCTGAAGCCAATTTTTACCATCTTTATAAGCCACAGGGAGGCAACCAGGAGAGAGGAACCTGCAACAACCCTCACACGGGTCAATCTGTCAAACTGCCCTCAGCTTTCCATTCCTTTGGACACTTTGGATTAGGATTATCCATGAGCCACAGGCCTGCTTTGACAGGTGGTGCAGGTGCAGCAGGAGTTTAATTCGTTTCCACAGTCAAGGCCGGGGGGTAAATCAGCGTCACCCCCTCGGTGTTGGGAGTGCTGGGATGTGGTGTGGAGGTGAATGGTTGGGCTCAGGGCCAACCTGGAGCTGCTGCTGCTGCTCAACAGGGCGGAACAAGCCAGGCTGAAGTCCAGAGTGTTCTCCTTGTGCTCTCCAGTGCTCCAGGAAAACCTGTTACCTGAGATATTTATGGAGCTCCCTCAGATCTGGTGGCCCTGCTGAGGCGCTTTTGGCACTGTGGGCCTCCAGTAGTTCTGTTTGGGCTTGTGGGGTCATGGAATAACCCAGATAAAAACAGTGGAAATCCCATGATCTTTTCAAAGGATTGTATTATGACTCTTGTCCCTTCCTGGTGCTTCACAGGTGGATGTTGTAGAGATGCCAATATAAAATATTGTATGGATGTGACATTCTACTCTTTGAATTTTCTAACTGTGCTCTTTCCTGAACGTGCAGTTACAAACACCAGCCATTAGGGATTCTGGACCCATACCCTCTTTCATTGCAAACTGTTTGAGACTTAGTAGTAAATTACTGGTTACAGTAGTACTAAATATAATGAGAATAAATCTTGTTGTCAGATTGGACTAACAGGTTTTGAGGAGACTCTTCAGAAGCTTTCCCAAGGAAGCTGTCAGGAGAACTGAGGGAATGAAGACAGAGGGAAGCAAAAAAGGAATATTGAGTATTAAACTGGGTGCATACAGGTGTCTACATGTGATTTGTTTGTTCACAATCAGGTATTGGCATCTAATAGTTCTCTGCAGAAAGCAGACTGATACTAATCTCTGTCATTTATCCATATACTTTAAAATGAATATTTTTTAAATACTCCTACAGAGAGGAGGATTCAGAAAGTGAGAAGGATAAGAAAATCTGGTACTACAGCACAAAGATCCAGCTGGCAGAGTTGATTGAATGCCTGGACAAAGACTACTGGGAAGCTGACCTATGCAAAACCCTGGATGAAATGCGTGAGGAGGTTCATCGGCACATGGATGTGACAGAAGACCTCACAAACAAAGCAAGGGGCAACAACAAGTCTTTCCTTTCTGCAGCAAATGGTAAGAATATTTTCTTTAATGGGAATAAATGTTGCACTTTGAATTTATTTTATATCAGAAGCAGGATTTATGTCGTGTTATTTGTGCTCTGTGGCTCTGCAGGTGGTTGTTTATTTATTGATGACAACGTACTTTCTGTTGTAGATGAAATTTTGGACATCATCAGAGCAAGAAAAGGAGAAATAGTGGAAGATAAAAACACAGGAGATGATGAGGGAGAAAAGGCCAAAAGTGATGGTGATAATGACCAGACAGATGCTGAGAGAGACAAGGAAGAATCAGGAGACCAAGATAAAATTGAGGAAACACAGAATGAACAAGATGTGGAAAAAGAGAAAACAGAAGGTAAAACAAGTCTGACTGTGCTTTAACAGCTCCATTTCAGTGAAGTGAATCTTTAGTTAAGAGCTTCACTTTTCTTTAAGTGTTAATGTGATGCCTTTTTTTGGTATGATTGTCTAAGATATTTTTGTAATAGGTGATATTTGACAGTTCCTTTGTGCTTGCATGTTGTAGTTGTTTTTCTTGTTAAGTAATTGCACCAATTTTCCTACTTCTATACAGCTTCTAGATCCCCTGCCTTGAGGTACAGGAGGCACTTACAGGTTGTGATCAACAGGTTTATAGTAAGCCATATTACATCATTTTTAACTTTTTCCTCATCACAGGGGGTTTGTTCTTTGATTCTGAGACAATACTGTCTCATAGCAAAAGGAAAGAAAAGGAAAAAGCTCAGTATTTTTCAGCATTATCAACCAACCAAAAAGCTGCTGCAGTTGCTTTCTGTGGATGATGCCAAATGACATCCTAAGGCATAATAAAGAATATCCCTAAAGTTTTGTTGTGGTTTTACTGTAGAGGCAGCAGTCGTTGGGGATAAAAGTAACTCTGTGACACCAAGCACTGATGACAACACCACAAATCCTTCTGCAGGAGACAGTAGTTGCCCTGAAGGGAAGAACGTGGGGTGTCAGTCAGAAACCCTTGATAGCAACAACGTGGCAGAGAAGAAGGTGGCACCAGAGCTCCCCCTGGAACTCTCAGGTACAGAGGGCACTGTTACCGATGCCTCTGTAATTTGGGGAATCTGTGAAGTTTTTCTCTCTGATTTGTCCACTAAAACCATTCCCAGTGTATATCACTCATGCTGTTTGCTTGCAGTGCCATCCTTACTGCTACGTTGTCATTATTAACATTTCAGAGTTAATTTTCTTGCAACTGGTGCTTGAAATCCGTGATCCTCTGTGACAAGAGCGTTGTTTCCATGCCTTCTGAAGATGACTATGGCTAAGCTTTTTATTTTCTATTTTCCTTATATTTTATTTTTTCCATAGTGATCCATGATGATTGTTAGTGTCCTCTCAGAGTTTATTTCAAATTCTGATTTGCTGCTGGCTCGTTTATTATTTTAACCTCTCATTTACTGTATAAATGACTAACAAACAAAGCATTTTCATTCAGTGTGAAAGCAGTTTCATTCAAGGTTAAAATTGTCATGGTAGGAATTTTAAACAGATTGAAGAATTATAAGGACAGGGGCTCTTGTGTTTTAATGTGTTTTGTTCTGCCATGACATGATGCAAATGACATAATATATATTATTGAATTAAAAAAACCTAACCAAACTTTTGCTTTAGGAATAAATGGGACTTGACTAAACGTAACTTAAATTATCAGTGCACTATTTCAGATTTTCTATTACATTTAGAGTTATATTCTGTACAAGATTTACCAAATAACCAAGTGTTGTTCTAAACAGCTGATTACTGTTCAGATGATGGGGATTTTATTTTCAGTTCTTCAAAATCTAAACATGCTCTAATCTGTGTTGTAACCATACTCAGTGTGTTATGTTTTAAAAAGTGGTGGTAAATGTTTTCCCTCCTACAGAAATAGTTTTCCATGCAGAGACAGATTGTAGTCCTTGAACTTGTGGAAGTCAGTGCATCCAAACCTTGTAATAGACTTTCTTAACAGGAGGACAAAATGAAAATTAAGATTAATCTGTAATCTGGAAGCCTCATAATACACCCTTTTAGTACAGAAAATGTCTTAGTGCATGAGACAAACCCCATATATTTTAGATACTTGGCCAAATATTTTTGCCTGTTCTCATATTTTTTATTCCCTTTTAAAGTTGTTAAATTGAGGTTTAACTGGAAAGATACATATCCTGTAATTTTGTTTCAGACACATTTCTGGATTTGTATTTTATTTTAAAGATTCACTTATGTATTTATTTATTATACTTTCCCAAGTACTTTTCTCCTTCCAAAGCTTCTGGAAGCTAAATTAGTGGGGGTTTTTTTGTAGGAAAGTGTGTGTGGAGGGGGTTTTTCCTTGTCTGATTTACTATATTCACCACGATGCTTGTGTTCCTACTATGAAATTCCAGATTGAGACTCTCCTTTCAGAGGGAGGGAAGGATACTGAATTAGGATCAGCAAGGCAGTTCCCCCCAAAGAGGAGGAAAATAAGAGTAAAATGTGAAGTTAGACAAGAATGTCTGTCACCATCCTTGTTAAATGTAATTTGGATATTAGTCTTTATTAATGAAGGTCTGGGTACTTCCATTCTATAAACAGGCATGAAAACAGTTCCATCTTTCCTCATAGTAAAAAAGGGAAATGGGTCAAATAGGGGTGGTCACCCACTGGGCAAAACCAGAATTGAAGATGCATTCAGGTTAAGGATCCTGTAAGAATTCCAGAATATTAATCTTGCTGCTAGGAGTGAATATTGCACAAAAAACAGGTTTTTATTCTCTCACCTTTCTTAACAACAACAGAATTCCTGATGTTTTGGGAGGATTCTGGAAACAGAAAGATCTTGTAGTTTTTAACCAGCTGAACTGTGCCTCTTTAGCACAAAATCCAGAAGAAATGGCTGGTCTGAGGGACAGGGGTTTGTTCTTGCTGGGAATGTGGAGTGGTTTATTTGGAGGTAGCTGCAAGTCACTGATGTTTAGTCCAAAGGTCCTGCTGGGGCAGCACAACAGGTGAGGTGACAATAATCCCACAGTGTCAAGACACATGAACAAGGACAACTGGGGAGCAAGAACCCACGTTGAGACCCATCAGACTGTAAGGAAGGGGCTGATACTATAAGAGGGCTGATATTTCCAGTGGTGCCAATTGAACTGAAATCTGGGGGATTCCTCAGAATTAATGAGCTGAAGACGAGACAATCAAAGACTCTGTGGTAAACAAGGAGAACTGAAAGGTCTGTGCTTTGAGGGACAGGTAAAACACAAGAAAGCCAAAAGAGGGAAAATCATAGGAGCTGCAGGAAGACCAGATTTTATGAAATCTGAATTCTAAATGCAAAACAAAGCCTCAGTAGAGGATTCTCTGTGTGTGCATCTGTAGGAAAAAAATTGTCTTGGATGAAATACGAATGTGTCTTAAACACCAGTATGAATTTCAGTTCTTCAGAGCTGTAAAAGTTGAAACTGCTCAAAAGAGAACAAAAAGTACTTTCAGGGATACAGTGCTCTGAAGGGAATGAATATTTCATGAGTATTTCCCTCCAATCCAGCAAAACATGTTCATCTGACTTTTTCTGGTGAGAACTTTAAAGCTTAAAAAAATTGCATTGATCCAATTTAAAAGGAAAAAAAAAAAACAAACTAAAAAGGAAGTTGTTCTTTTGTAGAAGAAACTGGTCAGATGATCCCCAGCAACAGCAGCAGTGGGTCTGCTGCACCTCCACAGCCAGATGTTGAAAACAGCAGTGGCAGTGAGCAGAACGACTCCATCAGGACTCTGGATGATGCTGAAAATGCAGAGAGGGGATCCCAGACTTCAGAGGACATAGGTAATAATAATAATCATAATCATAATAATGTCTCCAACTTTCATTTTATGCATCTTTTCACTAAACTTCTTTTCCTTCATGTCGTAACTTCTGTACATCAACAGAAAACTCCCAGTTTTTAAGTTTAAAAGCTTTTTTTTTTTTTTCCTGGGCAGGAGAGAAATCTAATGGTGAAAGAAGTGATTCTCCAGGAGCAGGAAGAGGCACACCAGGCTCGACACGAATGCTCACCAGGTTGAGGAATCCAGACAGCAAATTGAGCCAGATGAAAAACCAGCAGGTTGCTGCTGCAGCACAGGAAGCAAATAAGTTATATAAAGAAGCCAGAGAGGTTTGTGCACATCTTGGAAAACTCAAAGGAGTACCAAAAAATGTTCTAGAGAAATGCTGATTTATTTAAATAATAATAAACTTTTATTTAAAAATAAAAAAATGGTTTGGGCAGGCAGTGGAGGTACATAAAAAACAGTAATAATAGATTAGCAAATGGTGAAATTGTAAAGTCACAGGAAGCTTCATTTCTCCTTGTCCTTTGTCTGTGCTCTCTTGGTTGCTCTCTACAGAGTGATCTGACAGTGACCCAGTGCACTGGTATAAATGTTTTTATCACTGTGAGTTGTTTGTTGGGGTTTTGATGGTTTGTTTTGGTTCTGGTTTTTTCAAGTAGCCCAGTTTGTCCAGGAAGGAAGTGTTTGACTGTTGGGAGTTCGTTGCAGTTCGTTGCATATTGTTTGGTGTATTAATTTTATTTTGTTAACTGATTTTCCAAAGGAAGTTAGCATTTAGTGTATTTGTTGAGAAACAGATTGGACCAGTGACTTCATCCATGCCATGTTTTCAAAGTCCAAGATAATTGTTTGCTTTGCTCTGTGTCTGATTTGTGTGATGTACCAAGGAGGGGGTGCACAGAAAGCTTGACTGAGTTCAGTGAAGCTGCTTTCCCAAAGCTCTCTCTCCCTCCATAGGCATAATTCAGAGCAGAAAAACAGGTTCCTGTTTGGACTGTGGAGCCTGGATAGTGCTCTTTTTTAATGTTAAAGTTGATCCTGGGAATATCCTCACTCTGTTTACAATCAGTGATGGAGTACATATATTGGATAAACAGTTATTTGCATCTACAAACTGAGGCAGGATATTTTTATTCTTTTACAGATTGAAGCCTAAATCATAAGTAAATAATCATAAACAAGCAAATAGAAATATTTGAAACTTAAATGTGCATCTTTAAAATCGTTTTTTCTTCCATAAGGTTCTGGTGGTGAACTCTCAAGGCGAAGTCTCCCGAGTGAACACCAAGAAGGACGTTGTGATTAAAGGAAATATGAACAATTATTTCAAGTTGGGGCAGGAGGGGAAGTACAGAGTTTATCACAACCAATATGCCACCAATTCCTTTGCATTGAACAAGCACCAGCACAGGGAGGACCACGACAAGAGACGACACCTCTCCCACAAGTTCTGCCTGACCCCAGCTGGGGAGTTCAAGTGGAACGGGTCTGTGCATGGCTCCAAAGTCCTGACCATCTCCACCTTGAGGCTCACTATTATTCAGCTGGAAAACAACATCCCAGCATCATTCCTTCACCCTAACTGGGCTTCCCACAGGTAAATTAAGAAATGGGAATACATATCCTCTTGTTTTACTTGCATTTTTGCTAACAGTGTTAATAAGAAATGGTCTTTGTTTTTTCAAGTCAGTACTTCAGTATATTAAAATATAAGATAATGTGTGTTTATGGTGGATGGCTAAAAGAATTGTACATTTGACTAAAATATTGCAGTATAGGAGTCTTTATCCTACCATTAAACCTGTGAACACAGTATACTGTATTAGTGATGTATATGTTTCAGGTTTTGCTCTGTTTTCCACTTTAGGTCTAACTGGATTAAGGCTGTTCAGATGTGCAGCAAGCCCAGAGAATTTGCACTAGCACTGGCTATATTGGAGTGTGCAATTAAACCAGTTGTCATGCTGCCCATCTGGAGGGAATCCTTGGGGCACACGAGGTAAAATTAATACGTATTAAAATATTTTTGAATATGAGAACTTCCTTTGGTTTACAATTACTAGTTCCTCTAAGCCTGTAAGAATTATATTTAAATTGAGTTAGTCATTCAGCCCTTGAAGTGCTTTTTCTCAACACTGACAAGTCATGACAGTATTTTTATAGTGTCATTGCTCCTGTGTTTGTTTTATTTGAGCCACAGTCTCAAAGTGCCAAAACTTAGGGGCAGTAGAAAAGCAAATTTCAACACTCTTAAGTTCAGTGGAGTCTGGTTTTTGTCTCTCATTGGTGTCATAGGAGCAGAAAATAGATGTGTCTGATGTTAGACACAGTTGCAGGCAGCTGTGTTTGCTTTACTGGAATAGCCAAAAAAAGTGGTGTCACTGTTGCAAGTAATACATAATACCTGATTCTGGGCATTCCTCTTAACTTCAGATATTTAAAGTTATTTAAAGGGGCACTATGTGCTGTTGGATTTTTTTATTTGCTTACAAGATCCTGTACTTAAATGCACTGAAATCTGTGTGGGTTAGATTACGCAGAATGACAGCAATAGAAAGAGAAGAAAAGGAGAAAGTGAAAAAAAAAGAGAGGAAACAAGAGGAAGAAGAAACCATGCAGCAAGCTACGTGGGTGAAGTACACATTTCCTGTCAAACACCAGGTGAGGTTTTCTTCTGTGGGAAGAACAAGGAAAATACAGAAATGGTTGATTTCTGACTCTTTTTCTGTTTGCATTTTCAACTTAACTGTGTTCATGTCCTCGTGTTACTCCCTGCCCATGAATTCAACCACATAATGTTGGCCTGAGCTGCCTTTGATCTGTGTGATGTTCTCAGTGACACTGCCTGAGGTGACATGTTTGTCTACCAGATGCAGCTTTTCCAATTGGAAGGTTCTAGATGGTCACTGGAATCCTGTCTGTAGGTCTGTCCCTGCCCAGCGCTCCCCTCCCTCTTCCCAAAAAATCCCCTACCTGTACTTTGGAAGGTTCTATAATAAGATGGGATCTACTCTAGAAACCTCTTTATATTCTCCTACAAATGATACTAACTGCTTTTGTTGGAGTGGTTTGTTGCTCTGCACTTCTTGTAACAAACGTACAGATTGATTCAAAAACTGCTATAATCTTTCAGCTTTTAGGTAAAGTCTCACTATTACATTAAATAAATAAGATTTTTAGATGTTACTATGATAGAATCAATTGAATTATCAGCAGATGTATCTTTAATTTTAGATAGTACATTATTTCACAGGTGTACTTAAAGTCTGTAAAATAAAAATTTTTGTTTGTTTTTTTTAAATTCATCTTTGGTTTTTAAATGTAAACAATAATGCAGCAAATAGCATCATTAATGCTACTATTTTAAAAATATTGACAGGTTTGGAAGCAAAAAGGAGAGGAATACAGAGTAACAGGATATGGTGGCTGGAGCTGGATTAGTAAAACCCATGTGCACAGGTTTATGCCCAAACTACCAGGAAATACTAATGCAAATTACAGAAAATTGCTATCAAGTAAGTGTTTGCACTGCTTACACATTTTTTTTAATTACAGTTAATTATCTGTATGTGATACTTCTTGTGCAGACTTTAGAAATAATGTTCCAGGGAAGCTTTAGTGGATATTTGCTGATCTTTGCCAGTGTAACACGTTCGGTTGTCACAGATATTTTCAGCTACATTAAATTGTTTCAGTTATGAAGTTGTGTGTAATATTTGTACAGCTTTGAATAGGCTTGTCTAAATTAAAGGTAGATCAAAATTGTGTAGATAATCAAAACCAAAAAGTAACATCTAAAGTATTGGGGGGTGTACATATATTCAGTATTGCACTAAGTTTAACCTGTGGTTACCACTGCATACTTAATTCTCTTTCTGAGTTTCACTAATGATGTGCAAATGATTTGAGAGGTTAAATTAACATGCATGACAATGTGGCAGAGTACAAAAAAATATTCTGAATAATTGAAATAATTTAATTAATTCGTTAATAGCAAAGAGTGAAGATGAAAAATGCAACTTGGATAAACGAAAAGGGCCCACTAAGGTAAAAACAGAGAAAGACAGAGCAAAGGACTCTCGTGATGTGCAAGCAAAAGACAAAGCAGATGTTTCAGAAACCTTGGAGAAAGTGAAAGAAGAAAAGTTGCCTGAAGAAAAAGTAGAAGTTGATACAATTTCTGAAAACTTGGATCAGGCAAAAGACACAGGTGATAATCTTTTGTTATTGTAAAACTACCTGATCATTACACAATTAAAACCCTAGAACCTCAGAAATAACTATTGAAAAACTACGTAACACGTTTTGTCAAGACATCAAAGTGTCTCGGTGCTTATTATCCATTGTAATAGTGTCTGAAGTTTTTGTTCTTTTTTTTCCTGGAAATCTATTAATATGCTAAAATTTCCGTTTATTTCTTAGTACTTTATGTAAAAATAGAGTTTGGTGTCCGTTGTTGGGGGCTCACTGACTCGGAGTTGTTTCTTCTTCACAGCAGAGAAGGAAATCGATGGTGAAAATGATAAAGTCATCAAGGAAGAACCTATGGATGTAGATGATGTGAAAATTGAATCCTCCCTGAAAGATGAGGACAGTCACTGTAAGCTGGATATAATCAATGTCAGTGAGGGCTTTCATTTAAGGACTTGCTACAAAAGGAAAGTAAAATCATCCAAATTAGACGGACTTCTGGAGCGGAGAATAAAACAGTTCACGCTGGAGGAAAAACAACGCCTGGAGAAGATGAAGCTGGAGGCTGGTGCTAAAACTGGGGGCATTCGGTCTGTGAGCCCCCAAAAAAACACAGATGAGCTACAGAGGAAAGGAAAAGAAGGAGGCCAGTTTGACATTTCCTCCCAAGATCAGACCTATATGTCAGATAAGACCCAGCCTGAAGATGCAGAACAGGACTCTTTGCCCATCAGCAGCATCTGCTCTACCAAAACCGGTGAGGAGGAGGAACCTTTGACAAACAGGCTGTCAAAAGGAGAAGGGCAGCTACTGGATGAAGACTCACCTCAATCCTCTGAAGGAGAAAGCTCCATTCACAATGATGGTAAAGAAAACAACCCTGAACCTACAACTGCTGATAAGTGTCGAGGACAAGAGGCTCTTGGGGAGTCTGAGAGTTCTTTAGTGGATGGTTTGAAGCAAACCAGTGCAGAAGGCAAAATCAAATGGGACATTTCAGAAACAAATGAAGAACCTTTGGAACAAAAACTACCTGTTACCAGAGTATCTCAGCGAGAACTTGAAAGCTTAGGGCCAGTGGTACCTGAAGGTGGCTGTCGAAGAGATGCTGTGGCCACTCCTGAAAAACCAGATTCAGAAGGGAATTCTGAGCAGCAGAGCAAAGATCCAGAAAACAATTGTATGACAAAAAGCCATATGGAAACAACGTCCTCTCAAGAAAGTGAAATGGAGGAAGAAATTCCTCCTGTAAAGACTGAAAGTAAATCTGAAAAGAAGATCATATTTCACCAGAAATCAGCTAATAAAGACCTAGAACCACTTAAATCAGGGCTGATTTCTGAAAGAAACCTGGAAAGTCAAACTCTGGAGCACATGGATGGGGTAGATGTTAATGAGGATTTACTGAGCTCCAAACTGACTGAGTCTAATGGTCAAAAGAAAGGGCAGGAACTGAAAGTGGAAACAAGTACCATAAACAAATATCATGATCAGACAAATGTAAATCCTGACAAAAAGAATAATAATGGTGATGAAACTGAGGCAGATGTTGAAAAAGAAAAATCATCATTTCAAATGAATGGAAAAGACAGTGACATTAAAGGTTTATCAAATGATGAGTGCTCAGTGAAAGATACCTGTGAAGCTAAGGCAGGGGGTGATATTGAACCAAAAGTTAATAATATTAATAAATCCATTCCAGAACATGAAATAAAACCATTGACTTTTAAGGAATCTTCAGTGAAACCATTCATGAATGGTGACATCATGGTAGAGGACACAAAGGACAAAAATAATGTGGACTCAAAGTCACATCTGCAGAGTTCACCTGAGTCTGGAGAGAGTCTTCAGCCACCACATGAAGTTCCCAAGTATGTGCAGAAAACTGAAGAAAACCAGCTTTCTCCTGAGAGATCTGCCAGTGTTGGCTCTGCTTCCCCACCAACACAGACTGTCTGTAAAGAAAACACCCTGAGTAGTGAGACAGAATCCATGGAAACTGAAGTCACTGAGGAGAACAAAGTCACTCCGTCACCTGTCACCTCGTGTGAGGAATCCAGCCTGGGCGGTCACTTCGCTGCCCAGAACGGTGTCCAGGCCTATCAGATGGAAAACATGAATGGGGAAAGTAAAGTAAAAACTGTTATTACTGAGGTGACTACCACGACTTCAACTGTGTCCACGGAATCCAAAACGGTGTTTAAGGTGGCAGAGACTGGAGCTGCCAGTGAGGAGAAAACCACGGTAGTTTCATCTACAGAAAATTGTGCCATATCCACTGTAACCACCACCACCACTGTAACCAAGCTCACCACTCCAGCCACAGACAGCAACACTGATGTCATTTCTGTCCAGGAGCACAGTAAAACAGTGGTGACAACAACAGTCACCGACTCCCTGACCACCCCGGAGGGCACATTGGTGACTTCCATGACTGTCAGCAAGGAATATTCCACAAAAGACAAAGTGAAGCTAATGAAGTTTGCAAGACCCAAAAAAACTCGTTCTGGAACTGCCTTACCATCCTATAGAAAATTTGTTACCAAAAGCAGTAAAAAAAGCATATTTGTTTTACCCAATGATGATTTGAAAAAGCTGGCCAGGAGAGGGGGGATCAGAGAGGTTCCCTATTTCAATTACAATGCAAAGCCTGCCTTGGATATCTGGCCATATCCATCCCCAAGACCAACTTTTGGGATCACTTGGAGGTACATACTTTACAGTTTTGAGGAAAAGTTTAGGATGTGATGAAATTAATTGAATTTTAAAATACGAGTGAAATACACATTTCTGTGCAAAACACACAAATTTTATTATTTAATAATTTGCTATATTGTTCACTAAAAGTAGAATGGAAAACCTTTGTCCCTTTAGTTTGGGTGGGTATTTTTAAATACATTTTGATTTTAAGATATAATTCATACTCTGTCTTTTAGGTACCGACTCCAAACAGTCAAGTCCTTGGCTGGGGTGAGTCTGATGTTGAGATTGCTCTGGGCATGTCTCAAGTGGGATGATATGGCAGCAAAAGCTCCACCTGGGGGAGGAACCACAAGGACAGGTATTATTACTTTAAATTTCTGGGTTTCGTAATGCAGCTCATAATTTTGAGTATTTCTGTAAAGCTCTTGCTGTTAATTTTGAGTATTTCTGTAAGGGCTCAAAGTCAGCTGTGGCATTTGAATTTCTTTAGTCAACAGTTCTAACTGGTTTCTGTTACTTTACCTTGAGTATATTGGGTTGATTGGAGATTTAGCTTTATTTGTTGCTGTTACTAATGTGTTGTAGAAACAACTGAAACTGAAATTACAACGACAGAAATAATCAAGAGGAGAGACGTTGGTCCCTATGGAATCCGATCAGAGTACTGTATAAGAAAAATTATTTGTCCCATTGGTGTCCCAGAGGCTCCAAAAGGTATGTTTGTTTAGACATTTTCCCCCTCCCTGTAATCTCCTACAGAAATTAAGGTAACTGGATCTTTATGAAAATTCAGACCATCAAGGGAGCAAACACAGCTTGACATGAGCTGTTCATTCACCTCTGGGAAACAAATGATACCTTTAACAAAGGGATGTGATTTATCTGAAGCTGAAAGGCCTCCCTGTTCGTAAAATGGGACTGAAAAAGACACTAAATCTTGGGTTACACTTTTATTTGGTTTTACCACTGAGCTTAATGTGTGTGTTTTGACTGTTCTCTAAAGAAACTCCAACACCCCAGAGGAAGGGACTTCGATCAAGTGCCCTCAGGCCAAAAAGGCCAGAAACACCCAAGCAAACAGGCCCTGTAATAATGGAAACTTGGGTAGCAGAGGAGGAGTTGGAACTGTGGGAGATCAGGGCATTTGCTGAAAGGTAAATGAACTCAAGTGAGCTTTTAAAGAAAGCAGTTTTAATTTGTGTGATTGTTAAATCAAAGTTCCCACTAGAGAACACAAACTTGGTCACTGTGATCAGTAAAAGCACATCTCTGTTGTATTTTCACCGTGCCTTTTGATAGTCAGGCTTTAAGTTGTAAAGCTAAACTATTTGCTGGTACCAAAACTAATTTATGCAGATATTACGGATTTGTTAGAAGTAATATTACATTAATTTTTCCATGCTTATGAACTCGTCACTGTTTATGCTAAAAGGTTTTTACTGTAATGCCTGAAAAGGCATTAGGCTGCTTTTGGCATGACTTTTTACATACAATATATGTTAAATACTTCCATAATCCAAAGAAAATGAACGTGTACAAGTAAAGTGAAGCTAAATTCAGCCTGAGAATATACAAGTTATAAGATATTTTAAGTATTTTGTGATAAGAGTTGGAACAACCTTTTTGAGTCTCTCAGAAAGAGTAATTTTAAATTAATGGTATTACATAGGTTGTGTGCAGTCTCAGACGCAATTATAAAAGCCACTTTTGAAGCCATGACCAGTTTGTCAGTGCTGTTCAGTCTTGACAGTTGTACTTTTAAGAGAATTAAACTGGATGAAACAAAATCCAGTTTGGTGGGATTATCTGTGGTGGTATAACTTACTTTTGGTTGTGTCTTTGGCAGGGTGGAGAAGGAAAAGGCACAGGCAGTTGAACAACAGGCTAAGGTTAGTGAACAGAAGAAGGCAGAGGAGTTCAAGGCCCAATTGGAGGCTCAGCTAAAACACCAACGTTTGGCTGCCCAGCAGGTGGGGAGCTGTTGGTGTTCCACCTGTCAGCAACTGGTCACCACATGTCTTACAAACGGGAAATTAACTTTATCCTTACCTTACACCATTTTTCACATAGTGAAAACTGCAAACTAACATCAAACAATGCTGCTCCCGCTGTACATTTGTTATTTTGAAACAGGTTTAAGGCAAACATTTGTCTTGGATTGCCTTTTTTTTTTTTTTTCCTGCTTAATTTATAATGCTTTAAAAAGGTTTAGTTTGTTTCCATTTTAAAGAAGGCTGAGAAGCACCAATCTCCAGGTAAGGTCATCAGTGTGCAATGGAAAGCTGCCTTGGAATACAGCTGGCTTGGGAATACAACTGCATTTCATGCTTCAGTCAAATTGAATCTTTTGATTTTATTCTGTCTTAAGTTGGCTGGATGAAGCCCCTTGATAATTTTACTTAAATATATGGAGATATGTATATGTATTTATATATAAATGTATGCAATTAAAATTAAAGAACCCAACACCATGTTGGTATTTCATATACATTATTAAGAACTGTGCTTTTTCCCAACTCACTCCTTTTCATTTCATCTTCTTGAAGAAATTAATGGGAATTACTGCACTACTAACCAAACACTGGAATTTAAATTAATAAATACAGAAATAATTCCAGTAACAAAGGAAGAAAATATGAGATTAGTTGAAATTTTAGGAGAGCTTACTGATACTATCCCTTCACAAAGGGACTGTCTGAATTAAATGTAACTTCTTAACAGTTACAGCACTCAAGGTGTCTGGGTAAGGTAAGGGATTTTGAACCTAAGTTTTTTGAGCAGGCTGCAAAGTGGATTTACATTTAAAAGAATATTTTTAAAAATTGCATTCTTAATGGTGAGGTAGAATGATACAGTCTGTATTTTCCTGTAAAGTGCAGGAAGCTCCAAATTCAGGAATGTAAATGGTAAACTCTGTGTTGATAATGATGTACCACTTACTGACATAAATGTACATACACGGTCAAAGCCAAATATAAATGGATATTTTTTCAAAGTTTTGACCTTTCTGATTAATTTGAGACTAATATTTTGGGGTTTCTTAGAGTAAAATGTGCAGTGAAATTAGCATAAGGCAAGGATTTTAAAGGTGCTGTAAGGAAAGTTTCTGGCTGTGTATTCTGAGCAGAGCTGGAGTTCTGCAGGAAGTCTATTCTTTAATCTTCTACAGTTTGAACTAAAATCCTACCAGAGTCCTTTGTTTTTCAATACTGGGTAGAGACAGTGTTTATGTTGCAAAATCTGAAGATGCTAATTATCCCTTTATTCAATTTTCTTTCTGAATCCCACAGAAACGGCTGGAGCAGCAGAAGCAGATCCCTGCAGGAGGGGTGGTGGCTGCAGCCACCACGTCCAGCAGCACTGCCACCACTGTGTCCACTCCTCAGAAAGTCGTGGTGGGCCCCTTGGCAGGCCCAGTCCCCACGGGAACCAAAGTAGTGCTGACTACTAAAGTGGGTTCTCCAGCTACAGTAACATTCCAGCAGAACAAGAACTTCCATCAGACTTTTGCTACTTGGGTTAAACAAGGCCAATCTTCAACAGGTAAGTGACCATTTAGCATGGGAAGAACATGTGCTGGAGTTCATCCTATAACATCCCATCCTATAAACTTCACATCTCCTCCAGAATACACAGCATTATTACATTTCTGGTTATCTTTGCTCTTAACTCTTGCTATGCCACAAGAACATTTCTGAGATTATACCTGTCTCATTTTTCTTTGCTAGGAAGTCTTATTTCTGACCTGTCTCATTAACTCCTGACAGTTGTCCTAGTAACCATCAATGCAATCATTCTGTGGTGTACCATACTGTTTCCAAAACAGAACCTTTACCAAAGCAAGCATGACACATTCAAAAAAAAAAAAAAAAAAAGTAACAACCATCCTGTAGTTTGCTGTTTCATACTTGAAAAAAAAACCAGTCATTTCACTGACTAATTGTTCTGCTCTAAACCTGCCTGTTCTGTGTGCCTCACTAGCCACTAGCACAGCTGCCACCTCAGCCACAACCATTGCCAGCACAGGGCAGACCTTCCAGCTCTCAGGCAGCCCAGTAACGATGGCAGGGAAAGTGATAACTAAGCTGCCACTCCCTGCAAACAGCAAGATTGTTGCCGTCAATGTGCCATCAACTCAAGGAGGTAGGGAAAGGGAACTGAATTCAAATGTATTCCAGCTTGCTGATTAATTCTCCATTGACACTATTTTCCAAACTGTGACTTGAAGGGGGAAAAATTATATAGATAATTACAAGTTTCTAGAGCTTGTTCCCACCCCCCCCCACCATGTTGCATATTTGTGTCTGTAAGGGGAAAAATGCAAGTTTTTTTGCCTGTAAATTATTCTGCATTTCTTAGTATAAAATTAAGAGCTTTATTTTGAAATGTGGAATGAAGCATGCTTTTTTTTTTTGTTATCTAAATCAACGAAACAACTTTCTTCATAAGAAAACCCTGCTGGTTTTAGTTATTAATGCTTACAGCTGCTCTTCACTGATGAGCAGGAGTTTGGATCCAGACTAAGATTAGCATTTTTATCTTAGCTCAAGAAGAGGACTTAATATTTTGATATTTGTGTATGTGTATTGGACAGAAAAGCTCAATTCTCTATCTCCATTATACTTTATATCTGAGCAAATCATGAAGGCTGCTGGTTTTGTATTGAAATTTCTTAGGTGACAGGAGGAAAACTACCCATTTTCTTCAACACCACAAGCTTGTAGGTGGAAGGTGTTTAAACTGGTCTCCTGCATTTGAAATTAATCAGATTATAGCTTTTAATGGTTGTATAACACTAATTTGTGGCACCCTGTCAATACAAGGGCTTCTTTGCAGTTACCATCAAACTGATCTTTGTGAAGATTCACACTTTCCTTAATCTTATCTAAAATATCTGTTTCTTAATTTAAAATGTAGTTGGACTATTGACAAAGTATCATGCTGCTGCTTTTTACAATATGACAAAGTCTCTCCCAGGAAATGCTAAAGGTGTTCTAGAAACCTGCAGACTGAGTTCTAAATGCCACCCTGGAGTTGCATTGACTTCCTTTGCTGGCCTTTCTGTCATTAATGACTTCTCAATTTTTCTTTAATTAGGTGTGGTTCAAGTTCAGCAAAAGGTATTGGGTATCATTCCATCAACTACAGGTGCAAGTCAAACCTTTACTTCATTCCAGCCAAGGACAGCAACTGTAACCATTAGGCCAAACACCACAGGAACATTAGGAACAACAAGCACTTCACAGGTAAGATGTTCTTCTGATTATTTAACTCCAAAAAAACGTGGGTGCCAAGATTTTTTAAGTTATTGGCAGATATCAAAAGTTCTGTCTAATTGCTTTTCAATGTTTTTTCCAAGGAGGCACAACAATTCTCTCCAGTTGGAAAAACTAACTGAGCTTGGTAAACCAGTGTGGGCATAGGTGACAAAATATTGGATCTGCTTCTATCTTATTATTTCTTACTATATTTAAAAAAAAACCAACCAAACAAAAAAAAAACCAAAAAAACCCACAAAACAAAAAAAAAACCCACCCACACAAAAAGATGCAGGGCATATCCCAGGGGTTTTTTCCCAACTTTACACGTGGTCTCCACTCTGGTGTCCGTAGGTAGTGCCAGGGACACCGCTCCGCCCTGGAATGACAGTGATCCGGACACCACTCCAGCAATCAACCCTTGGGAAGGCCATCATCAGAACACCTGTAGTGGTGCAACAAGGTATTCTTCCAGCCAGTAGGTTCACTTTAATATTTAAATTTCCAGTGTCAAATCCATGGTTTGTTTCTTCATAAACTCCTGTATCGTTGTCCCTCATTTTGATTCTTGACTTTTAACTCATGCCTTTTTTTTTTTTGGCTTTTGAATGTGTTGGTTGCAGGCTTTGTCACTGTGTTTCATCATTAGCACTGGGAAATCTAGTACTTATAAGTCCATTCATTTGGGGAAAAAAAAAACCAAACCAACTGAAAAACCTAAAAACATTTAGGGTAATTCTGCATTGAGAAAGCTTGCCTTTAAGAAAAAACAAAAAAAAAGAAGCTAAGTGTCTGAAGTGTTCCCTGTGTATGCAAATCTGAATAAAATAGAAAACATTTTGCAGACTTTTTTCAGTCAATCACCCAGACAAATGGTTTGTGAAGAAAATTTATGTGCAAACTGCAATATCTACTTCACCTGTCTGATCACCATCACACCCCATTGCAGGTTGGGCCTGGGAGGTTTGCTGTGCTTGTGATTAAAATGCTGGAAACATGTTTCTTATCTCAAATTATTCCCTTCCAGGTCAGACACAGCAAGTGGTGACTCAGATAATCAGGGGTCAGCCTGTCTCAACAGCAGTTTCCAGTACCAGCACAGCTTCTTCCAGTGCTGGGCAGAAAACAGTCACAAGTTCTGGAACTCCCCCTCAGCCAGTGCAGCCACAGACCCCCTCGCAGCCCCCTCGCCCTCAGCAGGGGCAGGTGAAGCTCACCATGGCCCAGCTCACCCAGCTCACACAAGGACAGGTAAAACATTGTCCAGCCCTGGCTGTGCAACTGTGCCAACACCTCCCAAGCCTTTGGATTCCAGCAGTGTGGTGCATCTGCTCATAAAACTGTGGGTCACCTTCATTTGGGGTGACCATTTGCATAATTACAGACTGAAAGAAGTGTCTGGAAAGTTTTAACTATTGCTTCCTGTTGGATTCCCCAGTAAGGTGACTGGCATCAGGATTGTTTAGCAGTAAGTGTTTAATAGCAGTAAGGGACATAATTATTCCAGATGACCTGTTTCCTAGACCTTCAGATCAGAATGTTCGTTCCTTGTCTTCTGATTTTGTGTGAAGATTTGGTTTCCATTGACGTTATTCAGAGTCTCAGAGGAAAAATTACAGTAGCTGGAAGTGAAGGAGGAAAAGGTTCTTTAAGCTTCTGCTGAGATCATGAGGATCTGTCAGCAAAAAATAAGTTGAGAATCGAGCATAGGCTAAAAATAGACTTCACTGAGTTACCACAATACCTGTTCCACAAATTATAAATAATGTGTATGAATGATTGTAATGTACAGGCTGCTGGTTGCTAGGTAACAGGGGTTTTTTTATGTGGAACAAGACTCTGAGCTGAAGGAGGGCAAGTTTAGATTAGATATTAGGAAGAAATCGTTCCCTGTGAGGGTGGGGAGGCCCTGGCACACGTTACCCAGAGAAGCTGTGGCTGCCCCATCCCTGGAAGTGTCCAAGGCCAGGTTGGACAGGGCTTGGAGCAACCTGGGCTAGTGGAAGGTGTCCCTGCCCATGGCAAGGGATGGAAGGAGATGATCTTTAAGGTCCCTTCCAACCCAAATCATTCTGGGATTCTGTGAGTTTCTACACCAAAGACACAGAAGAATTTTTGTAGGGACCTTACTCTCTACTGGGTTCACAAAATGTGTAATTAACTCCAACCCAGTCATCTGTTGATGATAGAATTGTTGAAAGTGTATTTTAGTATTTCATGATCTCAAATGCTAGTTTTGGGTTTCAGGGATATGGTATGTGGTAAAAGCATTGAATTCTGAAATCTAAAGGCCTAATTGTTCTGATTTCCAGCAAAGTCTGTTTTAGAATTCTGTCACTAATACATCAATATTAACTTTTTTTTCAGGGTGGCAGTCAAGGCTTAACTGTGGTAATTCAGGGACAAGGTCAAACTACTGGTCAGCTACAATTAATCCCTCAGGGTGTGACTGTAATACCTGGCCCAGGACAGCAGCTAATGCAAGCAGCTATGCCAAATGGTACAATTCAGAGGTTCCTTTTCACCCCACTCCCAGCAGCTGCTACTACAGCCAGCACAACTACAACCACGGTTTCTACTTCGACCTCGGGTAAGCATCGCTCTGCTCAGCAGAAAAAAGCTTCAATTACAGTTGTATGGGAGTTTTCATGCAGTTGGAGAGGGTCTGTTATTACAGTAAATTTGTTGGGAGTGTATTGCAAAGTCTGTTGGATTTTTGCATGGAGCTTTACAGTAGTTCTGAGAGGTTTGAATGAGTCAGGCTCATAGATGTGCCATTTGAAGTTAATGGAATGCTTGTTTTCCTCGTTTCCAGGTACAGGGGAGCAGAAGCAGGCTCTGCAGGCCCAGCCAGCATCAGCACTGCCACCAGTTCAGGGACAGCCTCAGAGCCAGCAGCAGTCCCAGGCTCCGGCGCAGATCCCGCCTTTGCCCCAGCCCGAGGCTCAGGGCCAGCCCGAGGCTCAGACTCCAGCTCCTGGTGACTCTCCAGTCCCTCCTGAAGCACAACCATCCAAATCTCCGGCTCAGTCTCCAGCCCAGGCTCCAGGGCTCTCTCCAGCGCCAGTCCCGATCCAGCCACAGCCCGCGGTCCTGCCCCAAGGCCAGTCCCAAGCCCAGGCTCAGCAACCAGCTCAGGTGCAGACTCCAACCCACCAACCGAGCCCGATGCAGCCCCCTGCTCCCATCCAAATTCCAGCTCAGCTGCAGCAGGTCTCAACCCTTCCGAGTTTAAATCAGGTTCCTGTGCAATCCCCAGCTCGTCCTCAGCTGCAACTTCAGCAGCCTCCAACAAAAGTTATTGCAGTGCCTCAGCTTCAGCAGCGAGTGCAAGTTCTCTCCCAGCTGCAGTCCCAGGTGGTGGCTCAGATACAAGGCAGTTTGCCCCAGCAGATCAAGCTGCAGTTACCCCTTCACATCCACCAAAGCAGCCCAGGGCAGGCTCACCAGATTCAGAATGTGGTGACAGTGCAAGCAGCTAGTGTTCAGGAGCAGCTGCACAGAGTTCAGCAGCTCAGGGAGCAGCAACAGAAGAAAAAGCAGCAACAGATAGAAATTAAACGTGAGCACACCCTTCAGGCTTCTAATCAAAGTGACATTATCCAGAAACAGGTAAAGTTAACAGAAGGAAATTGAACCTTAATGAATGAAACAAAGCTCATTTTAAATGCCTGTTCTTGTTAACAATGTTAATACATTTGATAGGCAGTTAATTTGATTCTTTCAAAGTTAGTGTAGGATTGCTTTTGGCCATTTAATTAAATATTCTGAGTTAATTCAGCACATCAAGTCACTTGTACCATGTTTGCATTCCTCTGTCACCTTAATTCAACTTACCACTGGCTGCTGGGACAATCCATCTTTATTCTCAGTTCAGGGAAGACAGGTCATAGCCAGGAGAGCTGATGGTCAGAACACATGTGCAGTACTTTCATTACCTGAAAACTGAGGTTCCAAAGAGGTATCTGAGATGTAAAGCTGTTGGATGGCTGCGGGGCTTAAAACCAAAAAATAGATATATCAGGCTCTTACCATTTTTAAAATGAAACAACCAGTCACTGAGGAGATACAGTCAATTTACATTTAGACCCTGGGTTTAAAGTTGACATAAGCAAAATATCCTACTCTGGGGGTGGGATGTTAATTTTCGATTTCTTTTTCAAGTTTCAAATAACTGTTTTAAACTAGCACTGCTCCCCTGATAAAATCAGCTTTATTTTGTCACTGAGTGAAATAAATAACACTCCTTTTCTTTAACTTAGGAAATGTCCTGGTTCTCCCAGTAATACTGTGAAATACTGGCTAAAGTTTTCATCTTTTATTTTGGATTCTGTATCATCCTGCAGGTGGTTATGAAGCAGAATGCTGTCATAGAACACCTGAAACAGAAGAAGATGCTGACTCCAGCTGAGAGGGAAGAAAATCAGAGGTGAATGTGCATCACAGTGAATCTCTAGATGTGAAAGCTTTGCAGTTATAACATCTTTTAATGATGGCATAACAAAACACTGGTTTGTAAATACCTGCTTAAACAAATGTTGCTGGTTCAAAATTGTTTCAAGTAACACTTAAAATGATCTTAACTTTGATTGAATCCTGTGTAATCTCAATTTTATTTTGATTATATGTTATTTAAGTAATGTTGTGTATCATGTGTTTGGAGCTGGCCACAGTTTTTAAACTCAAGGTAAAACCCACCCTTGAAGGAGCACAGAATTGAGAGTTAATGGTTCTGCTGCAAAAAAAAAAGCCTGGTTTTTGTTTGTCGTTTATCGTGGCCATTTGTTTCCATTCTTGTCCTCTGCACATCCCACTCTACAGAAGGAGCTGAAGAGCTGGGAGACAGTTTGACAAACTGGGAGATTTTATGCTGGAAGCTGCTAAACAGAAATTTGAAGTGTGTGTCATTTGCCTTGGGACTCCTTTTCACTCCTGCAGTTGCTTCAATTAGATAATCACAAGTGTGTGTGTCAGATACTAAGAAAAAGAATAGTGTGTTTTATAAGGTTTTGATCATCAAATCACAAGCTCAGTTGATTACAACACTATCACTGGGTGTTACTTATTTAGTGTGGACAATTGCATAAGGAATAAGATGTGTTGGATATTCTCCTCATTTAATGGTGTCAGACAGCCACAGTGATATTTCAACTGACAGAAGTCAAATTTAAAACAAGAGGGGAGAAAAGGGTTCTAACTAGCCTGGTTCATGGTGCAGCTGTCTTTCCATCTCACTGATCTGTTGTCCAAAAATAAATAAAATTGCAGAACAAGTGAGCAGGAGAATAGATTTATAGTTAAATGTACAGCAAGCAGATGAAAAATTAATCCTGAGCTGTCATTAGTGAAGAAATCGGGAACTGTTTTATTGTGAATTTTATACAGTGAAAACTAGTAGTCAGTCCTTGTGCCAAAACACAAAATCCTGGTAGGATTTGGTGGTCACTGGAGTGAGGAAATGTCTGCTTTAGGAGTTACAGGCTTCCAGCTCACTTTCATCCTGAATCAGAATAAACATCCAGCTCTTTCAAAGAAGGTTGTGGAAACTGGATTGAGTGAAAATGTCTTTAATCATATTAAAACCAAAGCTTTGCAGGGAGTTGTGGAGCAATTAGTACTCAGATCAGTTAAGGCCCTCTTGAGCCTAACAAGGGTCTGGATCTCTCCCAGCAGTGTTGTAGTAAATAAGCAGGAGTGGGAGCACTGTGTGTTACTAAATTTGCCTTGTGCATCTTAAGAAATACAATAATTTAGCTTGCAGTAACTGGAGACCTGATCCTGCTTTCTCAGCTGGGAGTTAACAGGCAGCTCAGCACAATGTCCCTTTTCTTTATTCCTTCCCCAGGATGATTGTGTGCAACCAAGTGATGAAATATATTCTGGATAAGATAGACAAGGAAGAAAAACAGGCAGCTAAGAAGCGGAAGCGAGAGGAGAGCGTGGAGCAGAAGCGCAGCAAACAGAACGCCACCAAGCTCTCAGCTCTGCTCTTCAAGCACAAAGAACAGCTGAAAGCTGAAATACTGAAAAAAAGAGCACTTCTGGACAAGGATCTACAGATTGAAGTGCAGGTAAGGGCAGAGTCTCAAAGACTAATTTGATTTTAAGCTAGGGAGAATATTTGTGTCTTAACCTTTGTTTGCTCAGTGAGATTTTAAGGATGCTTGCAGGAAGAAGCTCTGGTTATGGATCCTCTGCCAACCTACATTATGTCCTTTGGATGCCTCTTGGTTTTCTTGTGGACTGAAGTCACCTTGTTTTTACAGCCAGTGGGCCAGAGTAGCCCAAGAGTATCATCCCTTAATGTTGTGTGAATTATAGTTTAAGAACATGAAAAAAATGCATATTTAAATGGATTTAATTGTTTTCTTTAAGTGTGGGGATTTTTGCCTAGACCGTAATGCTGTCTTGAAATAATCATATGAAGTGCCTCCCTCTCTATTTATTCATTTAATACACTTCAGGAGGAGCTAAAGAGAGACTTGACTAAAATTAAGAAAGAAAAGGAAAAGGCCCAGGCAGCAGCTGCTGCAGCAGCAGCCGCAGCCGCCGCAGCCGCAGCCGCTGCCCCACCACCACCACCACCAGTGCCACCAGTGCCACCACCACAGCAGGCAGCCAGCATCACCTCCTGCTCCTCCACCACTGTCCCAGTGCCAGTGTCCTCCCAGAAGAGGAAACGAGAGGAGGAGAAGGATTCCTCGGCTTCCAAGTCCAAGAAAAAGAAAATGATTTCTACTACCTCAAAGGAAACGAAGAAGGACACAAAGCTTTACTGCATCTGTAAAACGCCTTACGACGAGTCCAAGTGAGTAGAGGTGCCACAGCCCCCTCCTGCATGTTCTTAGTGTAGGCTTAGTGTCAGTGTTAGTGCCAGGCAGTGCTAGAGCTGGAGATAGTGGCAGGTCGTTGCAGTGATCACTGAAGCATAGAGAATAAAGTCTCTATTTTCCACTAGAAGTTACAAATATTAACATACCTGATTTATGCTGTTACTGTTCGTGGTTTATATTTCCTCGTTTGCATGTCTCCATTGTGTGACCTTCCTGTCTCACATGCACATACTCTTTTCTTTTTTTTCCCTCCGCTCTGTTACTCTTTCTTTTGCTGTTTTGCCTCTGCCTCAGAAGCAAGTGACAACTTGGTTTGGGCAATTTCTTGTGGATAAGTAGCTTTGGTACCGTCTTCCAGTATAAAAGACTTTTTTTTGTAAGTCAGTAGCCAGTAAAGGGGGCTCTGAGCCACTGGACTGCAGTTCACTTTGGACAATGTTTCGGGTAGCAATGGTTTCCATGTATTAGACTTTGCATCCCAGGGTTGATAAAAATAAAATGAACATTTAAGCATTTGACAAAGTGAAAACTGCAGTTCTCTGTAGTTTGATTCTGATTGTGAATGAGGACAAATATTTTTGCTATGTACAGAGTTTGTGAAGAAATGTTGTAAGTGGTGGAGTGGGAGATCCAATGGATTCCAGGGAATAGTGTTACAGATTTCTGCTGAACAGCAGCAGTTAGGTTGATGTCTGAGAGCTGTGTATGTAAAATAAATCTGACTTCAGACCAATTCCAAGTGAGTATTTATCTGCTCAACAAGTGAGCAGATTCACACCCAGTGGTATGAATTGGTGCCATTTGGTGGTGGATCAAACGCTGATAACAGAGAGAAACCATAGAGCTGGAGTGGTGCTTTCACTCCAGAAGTGGTTCTTCCTTCCAAGTTTAGGGCCAGGGCTAGGGGATCTCTTGAGGTTCCCTCTAGCCTTTTGTGGATTTTAATTATTTTTTAAATGAAGTTAAGGTCTTGAGGATTATTTTCATCTTGGTTGTTGAGTGGCTCTGCCCATTCCACCAGTCCTTCAGCGTGGGGAATGGGGCTGCTCCCAGTGCTGCCAGTCCTGCAGGAAGGGCAGAGGGATGCCCTGGCTGTGAATTCGCTGTGACTTCTAAGGAATATCACTTAAGGAATGTTGTCTGTGTCAGGCTTTGTCACCCAGTGCATTTAGGGGACCCTGTTCTTTGGTGTGATCCTGAACAGAGATGTGTTACTGCCTCCAGTTAGTGAGGGGTACAACTGGCACAAAAATGAGAGGAACAAATTTTGTGAGCAAAGGGATTTGATTGTCAGACTAACTCTATGGTCATAGACTGAATTTTGATAGCCTGAATCATGTGCTTCAGTGCACTGAATAAAACTTGAAGAAAATGAAAGTTTAATAACTCAGTAGTATCCTCAGCAATATGATTCAGCTCTGCTGCTCTGCTTTTTGTGAGTTTTAAATTTGATGTTCTTACAAATGATGGCTGTACCATTGAACTCCTTAATCCTTTCCCTATTTGGAAAGGAATTAGTCGAGTTTTAAAACAATTTTGTGGGAAACATTTTTTTGTTTTCATCTATATGTAGGCATCAGATCTTCCTCTTTGTGCTGGTGTCTCTTTTCTACTTCAGAAAAGATACATGTGCTACTTGAAGAGCGAATTTGTGGTATTTTATGAATACCCTGTGCATTTTTTTGGATGTGTAGTAAATTCTGCTGCGTATTTTTTCTGCACATTTCTTATGTTTGGCTCTCATTTGTGATACTCCAGGGCTGTAGGGATTTGCTGATATTGTTTTTGAGGATGGTCAGTAAGGATATCTTTCTCAGATTCCTACTTAGATTCCAACTTAATTGTTAAAGCACAGTGTAACACCTGTTCCACAGTCCAGTGCAAGGTTTGGCATCCACACCTGGATGTAAATGTGCTTCCACATCACCAGGAGCAGCCACAGTCCCTCTTGGGAAGGAAACACAGGCTGAGTTGTTGAGAGTTGTCAGAACCTTTGTCTGTCTGTTCTTTATGGAATTTGGGTTGTGTGATATTGCTTTTAGGATTTTCCTGACTGCAAAATATAAGAGAAAAGGCAGGATCTGGGTGTCCAGGGTGTGTGCAGAGGCCCAGGGAATTCAAGATTGTTTTGTGGAACATGGGGTAGGCACTGCCCTGGTGCTGGTGTGGTGTCCCAGGGGTGTTGCAGACTGACAGGATGGCAGGAATTCCTACAGCAGCACGTGGCAGGGGGTTGTGTTCTCCAAAATCCAGGAAGATGGAGGTTCCCAGTCCGCTTGCTTTTGCTTAGGCAGAGAGAATGGATGTGCACCGTCCCCATCTGGTTGTCACGAGTCACAGGTGTGTCCTGAGATGTCCATACACGAGTTACAAACATCCTTGCATAATATTTTACAGTTTTGTCACATCATTCTGTGCAAGGTCCCATCCCCATGGTTCTGTCCCTGGTTCCCTTCACTTTGTGTCATACCATACCTGGTTCTGTCACACAGCTGTGTCTGAGAGGAGACATTATTCACTCGAGAACGGTCCACATTCCACTTTGTCGCAATTTTAAGTACTTTATTATCAGTTTTTCAGTGCACATTCCTCCCAAAAAAATACCCCACCAAGATTTAAAATTGACAACCATGCCCTGACCCCATTTTCTTTCGTATCATGTTGTACCAGTAGTACCTACACACGGCTGGTTGCATGTTCTTGTAGTGTACTTGTAACTCCTAGTTGGTGTTTGCGCTTTGCTTTTGTTTTTTAAATTAACTGAGACCTACATTTTCAAACCTTAAGGAAACGTTTCAGTGGCTTTTGAGCTGCAATTTTGAAAATGTAAAACCTTTTTCTTTGGCCTTGTCTTTTTGTGCCTTTGATAGTTTTTCCACACGCACACTGAAGACAGGTAGATTTTTAGCCCATTCTGGTTACATATTAATATGTACATATTAATACATGTGCATTTGAATTTAAAATTGACCCAAGTGACCTTACTGCCAGTCTAGCTGCAGCATGAGATATTTTGTAAGGACAGGGAGCAGGGAAACTGAGACAGAAAGCAGGCCAGCAGCAAGTACATCAGAGAGAAGTGCAGGGAAAAGTGCCATGCCATTTGAAATGACAATTACATTGTCATTTTCATTGTGAACACTTTTAGGTTCTATATTGGCTGTGATCTTTGTACTAACTGGTATCATGGAGAATGTGTTGGAATCACAGAAAAGGAGGCTAAGAAAATGGATGTGTACATCTGTAATGAGTGTAAACGGGCACAAGAGGGCAGCAGTGAGGAGTTGTACTGTATCTGCAGAACACCTTATGATGAGTCGCAGTGAGTTCGGATCAGAACCTCTTATTCCATGTTTAGGTAGCAAACTGCTCTGACTGTGCTTTCCTGTTCCTTGCCAAGCATAAAAAAAAACCCCAAACAGTTATTCTGCATATATTGTATTCATTCGTAATACAAAATTGCTTTCTGGTAATTGTCTTTCCCCCTCCCCTTCCCCGGTCCCCCAAATGTTTCTGTTCAGTAAATGTTTAGGAAAAGTGGAGTTTTCAGGGTGGTCAAAATGTGTTGTAGTTTTTATGCCAAAACACCGTGAATTTAAATTGGGATTTATTTTACTTTTTTTTTTTAACAAGGGATGGTTAGATTAAATGACAAATGCTGTATTGAGTGGATTTTTTTGTGCTTTGATCTGGCTAGAGAACATAATTTTAGTATGGGGGTGTGTGGTTGGTATATGATATATATATATATGTGTATAAATATACATCTTTTACTGTAAGGCTTTGTGTCATAGAATACCCCTCCTGTATTCAATTACAAGACTGAAGCTCCCATATGAAAAATGCTTGTATGGAGTGAACCAAGCCCTAGTTTTAGTCCAGTTTGTGCAAAATGCATCTTGAATTGGTTTGGATACTGGCTGGGTGAGACTTCTGGCTTCCACTGTTCCTTTCATCTCTAAAGCAGAAGAATGATTTTTGCAATCTCACTTGCTTGAAAGTGCCTATTATAAAATTTAGGAGCTTGTTTTGCAATGGTCTGTAATTTAGCCTGTTTGTAAACACGAGAGCAGCCGGAATAGTGTCGTTAGAATTTGTCACTCTGAAATATCACGTTGCACTGTTGTATTGAATCATGCCAAGTTATCTGCTTGGGGATTGCAGGTTTATGTGTTTAAATGCAAAGCTGGCATTGAAGAGGTGAAGGCACTGACACTTGGTTTGGCTCTTGCAGATTCTACATTGGCTGTGACCGGTGTCAGAACTGGTATCACGGGCGCTGCGTTGGCATTTTGCAGAGCGAGGCCGATCTCATCGACGAGTACGTGTGTCCCCAGTGCCAGTCCACAGAGGATGCCATGACTGTGCTCAGCCCCCTCACTGACAAGGACTATGAAGGGTTAAGGAGAGTCCTGCGCTCCTTGCAGGTGAGGAAAAGGATGGCAGCACCTTGGAGTGCTTCACTCCCTCGTGAGCCTTGGAGGAGGGTTTGATTTCTCTGTAGTAACTCTTCATGAAGAGGGAGTAGCAAAGCTTTGCTTTTTGGTGAGAAATACCACTGTGTCAGCTGCAAACTTGCTTGACATTACTGTGCTGAAGAATATTTACAAGAATTACTGTGTCAGTGCTTCTGAGTCAGTGAAAATAAGCAATGTCTTCATTGAAAGGCTTTTAGAGGAAGCAGGTTCAGAATCCCAAAGGGCAGAGTGGAAGCCCAACTGCACAGGGTGTGGAAGGTGCAGTGTTCTCTTCTGTACAAGGTGCATTGCTCTGTTCTCAGATCACTTTTCTGTGGTTTCTGTTCTACATTTCTATACTGTAATTCAGAGTTACCAGATTTCAGTGTTCTACAGGGATCATTATCAGCATGTAAATGATGGCATCCTGATAATAAGAATAACATCACTGTCTGATACAGTATATTTCTGGTTTGTCTGTCACTCCCAAATAGGCTTTTTCTGCTACAGCTGTAAAGACTTTTTAAGAATTTTTAAAACTCTTAAAATTATGGTAACAGAAATCCTGTAAGTAATATTTTTGTTGTCCTATATTTTTTTATACATTTATGGAAACAAATTAATTTTTTGAGTACTTGAAAGCACTCTCAGTAAATTCATTCCATACTTTTCCATGCAGCCTGTTCAGCACAATATCCTGTTATGTCTGAATTTCACATTATTTCCTGTTTTGAAGCCCAGCTACTCGGTCATTGACATTTAAAACATCAGATGAGAACTAGTCACTTTTTCATATAATGCTGCACTTCTTCCTTAAATTCAACTCTAGACCCCAACAGATAAAAGGATGATGAAAATATTTAGCTATTAATAGTGCTAATTTAATTTTGTTTTTAATTCTCTCCTGTTTCCCTGCCAGGCTCACAAGATGGCGTGGCCCTTCCTAGAACCAGTAGATCCCAACGATGCACCAGATTATTATGGTGTCATTAAAGAACCAATGGGTAAGTGTTGGTGAGAAGAGCCTGAGTGAGGGAATTTGGGCTTTTGGATATCAAATTAATTCCCTGCTGACCAGTTCTGGCCATGTGTTGTAAAATACCCAGTTTTTGCAGTGAGGCAGGTGAAACAATGTGATTTCTCATTGATATATTTAGAAGTTCATGGGGGTTAAGATACCTACTTCTGGCTGTCTCCTTTCACCAGATGAAATGTGGAAGTCAGTGCAGCAGTAGAACAGAATTCTTGTTTTTAAGTTGCTTTATTTAAAGAGGACAATTTTGTTATGTTTTCCTTTTGCTGGGATTTTTATGTCTTGTGCATCAGCTCCTACAAAGTTTGGGATATTACTCCAGAGGCTGAGGAGAAGGTGGTGCTAACACAGGGAAGTGCGACATGCAGCTTAAGATGGAGTTTAAAATCATCTTCATCTGACTTGATAGAGCACTAAATTTTGTATTCCACGTAATTTGTCTGTGGAACAAAATGGATTCAGAGGTTGTGCATGTGGGGCAAGAGGAGAGGGAGATGCTGCAGCTTTATGGTGCTTTGCTCTGGCATTTTGCATGATCCTGCACTTGAAATCTTTCCTCTGTGCCATGTGTAATGTGCACATGCCCATGAACATTGATAGTTCCTTCAGAGCAAGTCAGGAATTAAAAAAATAATCGGAAGGTACAGTGCCAGAAACTGAATCCACATTGTCTGACCTTTTTTTTTCTCCCCTTAATTTCTTCAGAAAAAGCAGGGAGCTTCCTGCAAGAGACCCAGGTTTTCCAAGGTCATTCTGATATTGCATTTGGTTTAATTCAGCTGCACACAACACATTCATGCACAAGTGTTTATTGTGAGGGAGATCTCCTGGTGCCACCATCGCAACCAGCACCCCTGGGACAGCAACTAACCTGGATAAGGCTTTGTTTCCCACAGTCTTGGCAGTGTAGACTTCTGTTTAGGATGAAAATGTCTCATTTAAGCAATCTTTGGTTTCTTTAAAGACCTGGCCACCATGGAAGAACGGATCCTGAAACGCTACTACAAAAAGGTCACGGAGTTTGTGGCAGATATGACCAAAATTTTTGATAACTGCCGTTACTACAATCCCAGTGACTCCCCTTTTTACCAGTGTGCAGAAGTTCTCGAGTCTTTCTTTGTACAGAAACTAAAAGGATTTAAGGCAAGCAGGTAAGTTTTGGGTGTTTTCCCCTAAAATCTCCTTTCTAAGCTCATGTTCATACAGGGATTTGCTGCCCCCTGCACTTTCCTGGACAACTTGCTTTTAAAGGGAAATCAATCTATAATCAATTCTATAATAGCCAGCTGTCATTTCTTTGGTCAAAATTAAGGTTTAAAGATGATTTTGTGGAGGTTACTTTGGAATGTTTGTTCAAAAGGAGTTGTGACATAGAAATTTGGGCAGTATCAGAAATGTACAAAATTTGAATGACACTTTAACTCATTCCTGCAGAAAACTTAATAATTTCTGATCAGGACAAATGCTGTGTCTGAGTTCTGATGATGTTCTACTCTGCAGCAAATACTTCTCATGCTAATAAGAGATAATCCTGCTGTGAAGCTTAAAATCCAATGGAAGAAATTAAAATACTTCAGTTTTACTCCTTCTCTCATCTTTTTACAACTCACCACCTTTGAAACAGAGGGAATAAGTACAGTTAAAGTAGTAGATGAGAAATGAACCTAAGTCAAAATTTACCTTTCAAAATTAAACTTACCTTTCTTTTTTTTTTTTGTAGAAGGGCCACTGTAGAGCATTTCCCTTACACAGACATTCCTAAAAAACCCATGCAGCCTTACCACACGTTTTTGTTCCTTGCCTGCCCTACCCAATAGCACATCCATGGGAGTTACATCCCTTGGAAAGCTTCACTTTCTCTCCATTGCTGTGGAAGCTGATTTTCACATGTAATGAGAGTAGGATTGATAAGAAGGGAGGAGTCAGATTAATTAGTCCAACATTTTTCGTTTCAGTTTAATACCATATTAGTGATTTTCGTCAGGTAGTTTTCAGCCCATGTTTCTGTCACTGTCATAGCTGGTACCCAGCACTTGCACACTGATTTCATTGCTGCATCTTCTTTGTTATTGTTTTTCATTTATACCATCCATGTTCTTTCTTTTCTTGCAGATTGTGATATCTTTAGTCTGACCTTTTTAACTGGAATCAGAACTGGATGTTGGGGTCACTTTCTTTTATTGTACAATTCAATGACATTAAACTGCCCTAAAAATCCAGCTCACTTGTCTAAACAGTAACTGTTGTTTTTGTTGCCAGCAGTCACACTGGTGAAAGTAACTGTATTAACACAAATTGTCCCGTTCCTCAAATACTGTATGGAGAAAAATGAAAAATTCATCTTGGAAAACTTGTATTTTATTGTTTTATTTTAAGTCACTAATAAAACTGTGAATGTCAAAGAGGAGTTTTGCTGAACTCTGCTTAGCAAAAATGTGATTTTTAACATACCTGTTCAGTTTTTTCTATTAAGCTAATCCAAAGACTTCTTGAATAAATTTAAGCAGAGTAGATCTTATTATAAATATTCACAACTAAAAATGTCTTTTTGCTTTCCTTTTGATGGACTACTATTATGTAAATATGTGAGTAAAACTGATGGCAGGCATTTTGGAATATTCCAGAGACACACTGCATTTTCCAAGTACTGAAATATTTGTATTCTGTAGGAGAAAACGTGCTTAAAATTCAGAGAGAATTATTTTAAGTGTTCTTTTTTTTTTTTTTTTTTCTGAAGGGGAAAAAACTAAATGGAAGCAACGTGTGGTGGTAATTCCTTTATTGTGGTTTACCCTTGGCAACACTTTGTGTTCTCCAAACTGAAAGGTGCTTAATTGTTCACTTTCTTCTGTATTCTGCAGGTCCCATAACAACAAACTGCAGTCTACAGCTTCTTAGAGTTCAGCGTGTTACCAAACACACGAGCAAGGATCTGGTTGTCTGACAATTTTTAATTAAGGAGCCAGATGTTTTTAGTCAGGTTGTCCTGACAAGACTTGATGTAAACTGCGTTTTTATTGGTCACAACAGTCAAATTATATTCTTGGCTTATTTTGTCCAAAGGACAAAGAAATAAAAAAATCAGCAGCACCACTTTCTTGTCAAGATCAAATTGTTGTACTATTGTGGCAGAAGCGGGAAAACTTTGTTTTGGTGAAGGAGAGAGAGAAAGAGAGCAAGAAAAAAAGATACAGTAAATGGGGTCACGTTTAACTCCATGGAAATGCCACGTCTGTTCTTCAGTGAAGAAGCTGGTTTAAAGTCCACACAGAAAACTTTGACTGTATTTATTTATTGTTGCAAAAAAGACGCTTTTTTATTGCTGCCCTCATTTGTCAGCTAATTATTTTTTCTTATAAAATCCAGCCCCGGTTCCATGTAATCCATTCTGTATCTTAACATGATTCCTGTAGGTAAAAGTACAAGAAGACCTCTAGATGTCTTTTCTTTCTATGAAAGGAGCTGCTATGTACACATGTGCACACACACAGGACTGGGAATCAACAAGGAGTTTATCATTCATGGTAGATAAAAACAAGCTTGCATAGAAGTTGGGCTGAGTGGTCATGGACTACAGACTCTGTTGCCTTGAATATAACAGTACAATTTGTCATTTACTCTGCACCAGACTGAACTGAGTAAAAATCTATTTGAAGGTATCTTGTTTGTAAACATTTGTCAGATTCTAATTTTTTTTTTCTTTTGTATTAAAATTCAAAATATGGATGTATATGAAACAAAATAAATGGAGATCATTGTTCTCCCCACAGCCGGAGGTGTGTCTGAGTGTGCGCTGACACGTGGGCTCTGTGCAGGAGTGCAGGTATTGCAAGGAACAGGGGTGGGAATGGCCAGGGAGGTCGGATCCCACTGCTCTGAAGGTTGTGGATACCACAGTTCATTCCTAAGCACCTGTTATCCCATTGTAACATCACTCCAGTGGTGCCAGAATGACTGTAACAGATGGAACGGGGTAAGGAAGTATCTTGTGAAGTGTCCCTGCCCACTGCTGAATTCAGGGGTGTTTGCCAAGTGCTCTGGGAATGTGCAGTACCACCTGTAACTGTATCCCTGGGAGGCGTCCTGGGCTGCCTCCGTGTTTCCTGTGGGATAAACTGGAGTCCAAGAAGATGCAAATTGTAGATGAGGAGGTTTTCTTTCCCATCTCCCCCCTGCAAGTGACCTGCTCATGGTACCTGTCTGTAGTTCCCAGCCCTGGTTTCTCTGCAGCTCCTCGACCACCTTTTGCACTAATTCACAGTCAGCTTGTGTTCCACAGTGGTCTGGGATTTACCTGATTCATGGATAAGCTCCTTTTGGGTTTCACCTCACACCTTGCTATGCAAGAACCTCGTCTGTTATTTTTCTTACCAAGGTGTTGCTGCTCACCACCCTTTCTTACACTTCAGCTCAGGTGTTCAGGTTCTTCTGGGGGGATTTTATCTACTAAAAACTCGTGTGTTTTTGTACATACAAATGTTGTCATTTAACCTATATGTGAAAATTACTAATTGTTCAGTGTGGAAACAATAATCCATTTATGCTTCTGAAAGTCAAAGAAGAGTAGTTGCATTTAGGTTATGTTGTCCTTTGAAGTTTTTTTTAAAAATGCTGCATATTGTAAGCATTGTGTTATAATGCAACAAGGAAAAACCTCCCCGTTCACAGCACTGGGAATATCCTGCATCTCATCCAAACTCCTCAGTATTTCTGGACTATTTATTCATACTTAAATCCATATGACATGGTTTAAACCTTTCCTACCTGTAGGCAATAGATTGCTGTTTTTAACAAATTGTGGCAAACTGAACAGTACTTTTTTGTACCTTATAGGACACATCATCCTAGACAAATAAAGTAATGTGTTTGACATGGATTTGGTGGTGTTTCTAATGAAACATTTGATGATGTTGTGGGATATAGGTCTTGGCATTGCCAGATCATATATAATCCATACATGCAGTTTAATCCTGCTGATTAATTGTCCAACCCAAACCATTGTGATTCCATATGATCCTGTTTTAGTGTCTTCAATTGCCATGGAGTAGGTCAAGGTACTTCTCTCAGTTTATTAGTGGTGAACTTTTACAGTTAAATGGTGTTATTGGAAATAAATCACTCGTGATTAATCCCAACCTGCCTTAAAGCATAAAGTTCATAAGGTTTGTGGTCTCTGGTCAGTCTTCCTCCTCTTTGTATTTTATAAATTATTGCAACAGTTGTTTTGAAATGGCCTGTGTTGTAACACTGTGATAATGTGAGCTGTACCAGCCTGATTTTCCTTTCTGTCTCCTCAAATTTGAAGCAATTACCCTCGGTCCTGGTTTAGTTCATGCAGAAGTTAATGGAGGTTTAGAGTGAAAAGTTGAGCTGAACCAAAAGCCTCAAGTAAGCCCCAGAAAGACAAGAAGGCGACAACATTCCTGTACACCTGGATTTCTGTGTGTTGGCTGCAGAATTCTCCTATTGATCCTGCTGGGGAGAAAACTATCAACTGTAAGGTACCAAAATTACTGTTGCAGCTGCTGGACTTGAGTTCTGTCTTCTCACTGTGGTTATTGCTGTGAGGGTTTTGGAATAGTGAGTGAAAGACTCTTGACCTAAGAAATCTTTTTTATTGAGTATGTACCTTTGGTGTGTGATGAGCCTGGTATCAACAGTCCTGCTCCAGCTCTGTCTCAGCTGGGCTGGGACATGCAGTGGCTTCTTGCACAGCTGGTGTGGGAACATTTTAAGGAGGGATCTTCCAAGAAAGAAGGGAAAGGTAAGAGGACGAACAAAGGGAGCACAGGATAAGTTGTTCTCCCAGAGCAGCAGCTCTATCCAAGAGTGGTTTGTGTCAGTTATTGGCCTGGAACTCGGGCTTAGCACTGGTGTCCTGTGCTTCTCCCTTCCCAGGGACAGTCACAGTGAGATACACGTTAGGTTTGTACCCACACTTCCCTGGGTTAGGTTACAATAGTGGGAACAGGGCTGGGATGCTGCTCTGGGAGGGGGGATGCCTGGAGGAGTTGCTGGTTAGTCCCTGGACTTGGCTGGAAATAGAAACAGAGAAACTTGAGATGCTCATGTAACCCTTCCTCCTCCTTCCTCCTGTCCCTCCCAGTCACTCCAGTGCTCGGATTTGCTGCCAGAACACTCCTGCTGCCAAATCAAAGCCCCCTCAGAGTCTCTCAGGAAAATTCCATCTATCCATGGTGTGCTCCATGCAAAGGCTTTCACAGAGCAGAAGTGAGACAATTTACTTTTTAGGTAGACCCAGCCTATGAATAAATTTCTCAGCCTTTGGGTCCCAAATATGTGATGATTGCTCTTGGTACTTGGCTCCATATCAAGACACGCTTGATGCAGTGTGACCTGTCACCCATCCCTTGCTCTGTGGCTTTTCAGTGACACTAAATGAAGCTGCAGAGGTGTGTGACAGGTAGAATGTGCCAGAACTACCTTTTTTTCAAGACAGAAAATGCTTATAGAAACCACTACTTCCTGTTGCAGGTCATGCCATACCACTGTATGTGTATTTTTTTTAAGCTCCACTGCTTTTTTCCATTTCTTAATGTAAATATGTATTGTCAAATCCCCAACTTGTCAAACAAGGAGATGCCTTTGTTTGATATGATAACATAAGCTTTTTGGGCCTTACAGAACCCAGGAGATGGTGAAACCAGAACCTCATGAACATTTTATTAGTTTCTTTTACAGACTTAAGATCTGCAAACACTGACTGGGAACAGCAAGCATTTCATTCCCTCTGCAGCCCTTTCACAGATTCTTCCATCCCACCACATTAAAAGGTACTAAAAGATTGTATCTTTGATTTTAAAATTAACTTTACTGATGTGCAAGTACAAGCTGGGTGATATTTCTGAAGGGGAATGGCATTCAGGAGGAACTGCCCCTGTAACCAGGCACACACTGTGCAGTCCATGCTCATTCTGCATTCCTTGGAATGAACTTGTGCCATTACTCATGAGCCAAATTGGGCATTTGTGTTGTGCAGTTCTTGATGTGCTTTCAGTCAGTGTGTTCATACACTCAAATAGTTACCCAGAATGGAGGGTGCTTCCTGTGAACATCCAGCTCTGGTTGAGGAATGATGTGATTTTTAGAAGTAGCACAAAAGACACGTTTGAGGAGACCAAAACAATACAAGTGATACCTATTGCTGTTGGTTTCTCTTGAATCAAATGCATGTGATACTTCAGGCAGAACTGTGTGACACCCTGGGCAGCCAAAGCTGTGTACAGATCTAACGTGTTCAAGGTGAGAGGTTCTAAAGTGCAGTTGCTGAGCACTGAGGATGAAGCCTCCAGAACTGTACATTTACTACAGATTATTAGGGGTGCACTGCAGCAGGGGAGGCTACAATAACCTGTGGCTCTGAAAAAGCTGGAGCAAATCCATGACCAGTTAACATTCCCTAGCCTGACTTCTGTGCTAAACCCCACCAGAGGTGCCTGGTGAGGGCATTCCGTGTTTGCTGAAGCACAAAGCAGTGTCCGATCGCAGCCCGTGCCCGGCGTGAGGTGCCCTGGCCAGGTGTGCCCTGGGGGGTGACTCCCACTGCTCCCCGTGTCCTGGACGGGGCCACCGGACCTTACGGACACTTGGAACGCGCCGCCTGCACCTTGTGATCCCTTTTCCTGTTGAACCTCCTCACGTAGCTGCTGCTGCTCCCGATCCAGCCGTCGCCCGGCCGGAGCCGCCCGCGCAGGGCCGGCAGCAGCTCCGCCGGCAGCTCCCGGCGCTTGTGGAAGATCCGCCCCATCACGATGTACCTGCTCCCTGCAAAGCAAACCAGGGAATGTGGGATCGCTCCCTGCGCTCCCAGGGGAGTGGGAACAGGTGGGAAGTTGTGCCCTTTGGAAACATCTGGAATGTACCACGGCACCCGGAGCTCCCCTGGCACCTGTGGGTGGTCGTTGCACAGACATGATGATTTACTGCTGGGGCAAATACTGGTATTTGATAAACGTGCTTTTAGAAGGAAAACTGAACTACTGACAAAGACATCGGCTTAAGCTCCTGCTTAAACTGCTTTGGCAATCCTGAAAACTTGCAATCGTTTTGGAACTGGATAAAGTTAAGAAAGGACTATGCTGATACCTGATGTCTTCCAGCTTTTCTTCTGGAAGTTTCTAGAAACTGGGATGGAAAAAGCCCTTCACTTTGAGGAAATGCTTTTTTTTCCACATTTTCCCGACAACCCAGGGTAAGCCTATTAAACTAGGGCAGACTAAGACGGCACTGCATGCAGAGGAATAGCAGAATGGATTTAGCTGGAATTATTTACCAAGTTTAAAGTCTGGACAGGGTTTACTGCAGTTCAAAGTATCCACAAGTAGGATGTGGACTCGGAAGAAGGCGGCATCGGGAATGACGTACAGGCGACTCATCTTGTACAGTCCATCACTGTTCACCAGGAGGGTAATCCAGTGGACTCCATTCCCCAGGCTTTCCATGTTATAAACAATTCCATTCACTGCTGTTTTAAAGGAGAGAGGGGAAAAAAAGCAATGATCAGATTGTATATATGGTGGGCAGCTCAGGGTATGTGTGAAGGCTCTTTTTTAAAATGCTTAAAGGAAGTGTCAGGAGAAATCCTTGGATTCGGTGGGCAGTGGGAGTTGCTTCAAGTCACCTTTGGTGAGGTCATTGCCTGAGTTTCTGCTGCCTTACTAACCTTGTGCTTTACAGGCCTGAGATGTTTCTTAGTGAAGTTTATAGAATGTTCCAAAGACAGGGATGGGTTTAGTACCATTTTCTATCCCAATACATAAAAAGTGGACGTGTTTATCTAACAAAGTCAAATGGTCAAATGTAAAACTTCCCACTGAAGTAGAAAGGTGAGCTGGAAATGAAACACTTGGAAGAAAAGGCACCAAGTAGGCTGTGTTGTGTGTTCAATCATTTCCATGCTGTGCTCCCAGTTTCTGGTTCTGACAAGTGCTGAGCTGACTCCAGGAATGGGAAAACAGCACCGTGTCAGGTGGGAAAGGCAGAGGGGGCTGTTATAGCTGGTGTTACACCTCTGCTCAGCACTGGAAACGTAAAGAAATGGAAAGCTCTCTGATCACTGCAGTGGAACCTTGGCTCAGCTGTTGCCCAGACTTTTTCCTACCTGTCTTTTCGATTGGAGAGAAGAGTGAGGTTGCTGTTGGTTAAAGGCTAAAGCACACACTGTAAAGCCCCCGTTGCACAGGAATGCGTGAGAGTGGTAAAAACCAAAACAGGCAGCATTTGCAGAAAGCACTTCCTGACTTCTCCATTTAGAGAAAACAGATGTCTCCTAACGTGTTTATGTTCTACAAATGGAAACATCTGTTACCACTGGGGTTGTATTTTCCTTATCTCTTAAAATACTGTGAGAAAAAGTTGGTATCTGTTTCACAACTTTGTGAGCCCAAGGCAGGATTTCAGTCAGAAAATGCTTGTCCTTAAACAGTCCCTACAGAAATGCCAGCCTGTTTCCTGCCATCTTTAGTTACATCAGTGTGGACACAAGGACTAAAGACACTGAATCCTAAGGAACTTCAGGAAGAATCCTCTCTAGAGAGAGGATCACAGTTTTAGTTCTGTTTGGTTCACCATCATATTTTCATTTCAAACTTCAGCCCCCAAAATCAAACTCGCTCCAAGTAGTAGGAGGTAAGTAACCCAGCTACAATGTTTAATCTGAGACTATCTAAAACAATTGGTCTTTTCAGTTCCATTGACCAGTCCCAAGGACACTTTTCCTGCCAGGAGTGGAAAGTAGAGGGAACAGAAAAAAAGATCAATACTACCCCAAGGCAGGGAAAGCGCAACGTAAGTACATTTATAAAGAGCTGTGATTGAGACTCTTGGTGTACTTGGTAATTATTTAACATACTTATGGTATCTTTTAACAGTATTTTGGAAGTGCAGCAGGTGAACAGCAGGGCCTGTGCTCTGTGTGGGTTGGGGAGGACACAACCTACCGAATTCACTGGCACAAAAGGCCTCCACTTCATCCCACTCTCCCCTGCACTGGGCCAGACACTCCTTGTCCTTGTCACCATCTGGAACGGGAACACACACTGAGGGACAGAAATGGGCCTTTGGGGATATTTTTCATTCCAGTTACGCCGCCCAGCCTTTGGAATTTCTGGGTCCCCCTTTCCAGAGCAGCCTGTCCTTACCTTTCCTCAGCACCCCCAGGGGGTCGGGTGGGCCGGGGGACCAGCGGTTGGTGACCCAGGAGGGTTTGGGGATCCTCGTGACGGGATCGGGGCGTTTGTAGGGGATTGTCTGGCCCGGGCGGTTGAAGTGCAGCGTGTTGGGATCATTGGACTCCACTGAGTCTGGGGGAGGATGAGCTCCCCAGGTGGGTGTCCCCTGTTGCTGGGAGGCTGTGCCGTGGTGGGAGCGGGCGGACACGCTGTTGGCAGCGCCGGCCCGGCGCCGGTCCGTGTGCTTCCTGTTGGCCTGGCTGGAGTCGGGGGAGCTGGGAAAAGGCCCCTCAGCTGGGCTCTCCAGAGGCTGCCAGAGGTGTTTCCTCAGCCCTGTGCTGTTCTCCAGGGAAGGTTTGGTGCGTTTCTTCTTGTCCCAGGGCAGGGAGGTGATTTCAGGAGGCTTTGGTGGCTGCAGGTGGGTGGGAGGCAGGAGCCAGTGTTCCCTGGAATTCCCACTGGCACTGCTGGTGCCACGGGCTGGCAGCTTCACCTGCCCAGGTGCAGCAGCTGCTGAACTAAAAGCATCTTTGCTGAGAGCCTGGGCAGCTTTCTCAGCATAGGGCAGGGATCCTACATCAAAAGGAGAGAGAAAATCAGCACTTTCAGTTTTTTATTCCATGTTCTTCTCAGTGGGAGGATTTGAGGTTCTAGCCCATAAGTCCCTCAACAATATATAACTGATATACTAATGACTGATAAATATATAACTGATACATAGCTGAACAGATGAAATACAGTAGAGCAGCTCATTGCTCTGTACTCAGACGTGGCAGGGCCAGCACAGGGAATGCAGCTGTGTGAGCAGAACGGGAGGTTCACATTTTTACTTTATTATTGTTGCAAATTAAAAACAAACCCTTTTCTCAAACCCCTGAGTCTCCAGGGAGCATCTGAGGAAACAAGGTTCACGTTGCCATTTGGGATGCTTGTTTAAAAGACCATGACAGCAGAACTATTTGGTTTTCCCATCCATGGGATGCCTTATTGACAGTGTCATCCAGACTTTTCAGCAGCTTTGGGCTGTGGACATTACTGGAAAGATCTTTATCCAGAGTTTTGGATTTCTAACTGGTAATTAGGTTATTGCTGCTGAGAAACAGTTATTTCAAGGCTTTTCTTAATTTGAGAGGACAAGGGTTGAGAAAGAGAGGAAGTGTCTGGGAATACAGTGAGAAATGACTTACTGACACTGTTCACACAAGCTGGGCGGTCACCTATGCTTTTGTTTATACCTTCACCTCAATCTGTTGGACCTCAAAAAGCAAAATGGCCTTCTGTTTAGCCTGGGAAGAGAGAAATTTCCCCTTGCAGTCCATTTTCCTGTTCCTTTAGCCCCTCAGCGCATGCCCTGAGTGAGCCAGCAGAGTTTTCACACAGCTCACCCCCGCACAGCCACCGTTGGGGTGTTCGTGGCTGTGGTTACTCTGTGTAGGAGGCTGATCCCAATCCCTGTGTGAAAAGAGAGGTTTGACACCCACAGATGAACAACGTCCTGGTTTATCTCCTCTGACTGACTCAACTGCTGACCTTGCCACTTCTCCCCCTTTGCTCTCACCAGCTGCTGTCATGGGAAAGATTCCCTGATATTCGGGCTGGCCACACGTAAAGTCAAAAGAATGTCCATGGAGAGCGGGGTGGAAGGAGTCCAAGCTGAAGGGAGCAGCAGGGAAGGGTGTTTTGGAGATGGTTCAATATGAGCTGTGCACTCTGAACAGGTGTTTCACACTTGGGTGTGTAAGAACACTCTCCTGCCAGTTCATCACGCTCTCCCAGTCACAGAGTGCAACAAGAAATAGTTCATTTTTCTCTGCTCAATCCATTCAGGACCTTGAGGTTTCTGCTCCTGTACCAGCATATTCCTGTCTGGCTGTTGCAGCGCAAGACATATGACTGCAACATAACCAATTCCCAATGGAACAGATGTAAATCTTATTTATTTTCTGTCAGTGATGTACTAAACTCCAAATAAATCAGTCCAGGACAGCTTGCTGCAGGCACACATGGCAGCACAGAGCTGCAGTCAGTCAGAAACCTGGTATTTACAGGTGAAGGGGACTGAAAGAGATATAAATTATAAAAATCCCAGATGCAGAAGCAAGTCAAACCTCACCTGCCACTGGGGACTCGTGGCACCAGCTCCCTGCCTGCTCCTGCCAGGTGCTCTCAGTTCCTCCAAATCTGACAAATCAAATATTACAATTTGCATTCCCATCCCACAAACAGGTTGAAATGTTTCTTTCCCGAGCCCTTACATATGACTTGCTGAAAAGGCTACAGCCTGGAGGGCAAGGATTTGCAGGAATGTCTTCAGCCTCCCCTGATTCCAAAGGCAAAGCTGCCCCAGCCCCGCTCCGAATGCAACAGACTTACCAGAGGATGATCTAATGGCAAAGCAGAGGAGCCAGAACACTTGGGTTGTCATTTTGAAGTATTTTTCCAGACTCAAAATGAACTGGAGTCTTTTATGCCCTTCCCCCGTTTCATGCTAATGAGAGGCAGCCTTAGGGGAAACGGGAATCACTCACTGGACAACCCACTGGAGCAAGACCAAGCTGCTGCCGTCCCTCCACCACCCCTGCCCAGGAGGGATGTGCTCCAGCACCTCTTCCCATCGGGAATAACTAACTCTGTGCTGCTGCTGTCCCCTGTGTGCCGGGAATGATCTGTTTTTAGCAACAGATTTTTTTATTTGGGGGACAGTCTTGCCTCTTATGGCACTTTGTAGAGAAAAACCGTACAGAACAGGTCAGGGTTTATTGGATATGGAGAATTCATATTGGAATTGGAAGGTGCTGGAACAGCCTCACTGCATCTGTGAAGGATGTGCATTGCAGTGGAACATATTTGGGGATTTCTGGCCACCTCCACTTACACAGCTGGTAATCTCCTCTTTCAGTTTAAGGAACCAGTTCCAGTGATTCTCTTCAGACTGAAAAACGCAGTAGTGACTGTCCAGCCCAAGGCAAAGCTCTGCTGATCCGACACAGCTTTATTTTGAAATCTCCCTTTGCTAACAAGAACTCTGCAAGTTTTCACACACCAAGCCAGCCCTAATTTGGATTACTGAATTAAGGGGGCTTATTTCTATGTGACCTTATTGCCACACAACATTTCCATTGTGACAGTGTCTCTCACCGGCTGCTCCCGGGTGTTGTGGAAGTTTGTGAACTCACTCAAGGTGCAACAAACAACTTATAAAAACTTATAAACCTCCTAAAGGCTCCTGGAACCCACCCCCGACAGAAAATCTCCCCCTTGGCAATGCCTGGGGCATGGATGGTTGTCCAGTTTAAGCAGTCTGGTTTGTCCTGCCTTAATTAAGCAGTTCAATAAGATTCTTAAAAGCTCAGGGCTTTACCTCGAGCAGCAATGGCTGAAGATACAGAAAATTAACTAAAATAATGTGCAAAATAAATGACATTTTAACACAGTGAGTTAATTAATTAATCCTTATTTTCCTTTGCTACTTTTACCATTTTAAGGCCAGAAGTATCCCAAGAGAGCTAGTGCAGGAATAGGAATGTAAACTAAGGATGAGGGAGAGGAGAGCTCCTGCATTCCTGTTGTACCTCGTGTCCTGCTCGTACCTGCAGCAACTGAGAGAAGCAGGAGTGTGAGCACTTGGATGGATGGATGGACATGAGAGCATCCCACAGCCCTGTGCTCCAGGGATTTTCCTGCTGAATTGGGCAGTGCTGTAACTCAATCCTTACTGTGCCCGCGCTGGTGTTGAGTTCCTCCAGCCTCTTTACCTGGACAGGATCCCCACTAGAAGGAGTGGCGTTTGGAGTATTCCCACCATTCCAGCAGCTCCAGTGACGCTTGGAGCATTCCCACCGTTCCAGGACGCCTGAGCAGCGGACATGGGAAAGCTTTTCCAGCGGGGCTGAGGAAAACAGGGACCCGCAGCGCCGGGGCCACATCCCTGCAGGGACGGAGGCGGCTGCAGGAAGAGCGGGAAGGGGCTCCGGGGGCGGTAAAAGAGTCGGAAGGTCCCGGGTGGGCGATGGACCCGCCGTGGGGACACAAAACAATTGCGGCCCGACCCAGATGGGACTCGAACCCACAATCCCCAGCTCCGGAGGCTGATGCCTTATCCATTAGGCCACTGGGTCACCCGCCGGAGCCTGCGCGCACCGCCCAGTAAGAGCCCCGCCCGGCGCCGCTGGCCCCGCCCCCCGCGGGCCCTGCCGCTCTCCCGCCCCGCCCTTCTCGCACGCCATTGGCCGCGGCGCCCTCGAGGCCCCGCCCCCGAGGCCCCGCCCCCGCCTCAGAGCCCGTTCGATCCCTTGGCGGGAGCGCGTCATCCTCGTTACCCTTGTCCCGAAACTTTTCCCCTCACGGGCTCCCGACGTTCAGTTTCCTGACACTGTCCCGTCCCGGCCGTGCTTCCTGTGTTGCGGCTGTTGGCTGCATCCCGTGCCGGCGATCTTCTCTACTACTACTCGGCTTTCTCTACTTAGGGACCCTTCTCCCCTCACAGCTCTCACCCCTCACAGCTCTGTCTCCCCTCACAGCTCTTTTTCTCACCTCACACCCTCTGTAGCCCCATTACCTCAGTCCCACCTTGACCCCTCTCCAGCCTCCCTTCACCTCTGTGCCTAGGTTTCACTGCTCCGCACCCTGCACTGCCCGTGATCCATGACCCAGTGGGATTCCTTCATGCCAACCCTCCGATCCTTCAGGAGAGCAGGTGTTTTACCTCGATTTCTATTTTTGAACTGCCTTTTTTTCTGTCAAAATAGTCCTTTTAAATATCTCCCTTTCTGAGTAACGTGCTTTCTCCTCTGTTGACTCCCTGCTCTTACTTAACTGTTTTTTGTGATTTTCTTTAAAAAGCTCATAAATGTAAGGCCCAAAACCAAAACACTGTGTGAGGTGTCACTGGTAATTCCCCCTCCTCTGCATAAATCCTCCACTGTGTGCACCTACAGACCAGCATAAAGTGGTTTAATGTAATGGTTTAGCACACAGACGTATCAATGTACATCCCTGACACTTCTCTTTGTACTTTATAGGTATATTGAGATGATGGAGTTGCTGTCAGAGTTGGGTTTTTCCCCAGGTTTTATGATTTGAAATAGATCCCCTGTGAAACAGGGTATTCTTTTGTATTCCATCCCTTGTGAGCAGGCCAAACCCATGGGAAACAATCCCAGACCTGTTCCTTTTCAGGCCAAGCCACAAGGGCAGGAATCCTTTCATTATTCCATATGATTTAGTTTTATCTGCCCTGATGGCTGTGGAATTGCCTTCAGCTGCAGCCTCACACCTAAATTTCTGTGCTTCCAGGAGACACAGGGGATAATGGAATCATGGAATCACAGAGTGGGTTGAAAGGGGACCTTAAGGATGATTCAAGTCCATGTACTGCCATGGGTGGGGACACCTTCCACTAGCCCAGGTTGCTCCAACCTGGCCTTGGACACTTGCAGGGATGGGGCAGGCACAGCTTCCTGGGCAACCTGTGCCAGGGTCTCCCCAGCCTCACAGGGAAGAATTCTTCCCAATATCCCATCTAACCCTGGCCTCTGTCAGTGGGAAGCCATTCCCCCTCATCCCGCCACTCCATGCCCTTGTCTCAGGAGCAGCCTGTGGCGCCTGTCGGTCACTGAGGCAGAACCTGGGCCGTGCGCGAGGCAGTGGGTGACTGTGCCCCAAACCCCTTCAGGGGTACAAACACCCCCCTCCCCATTCCGGTCCCGCCGGGCCGGGCGCCGGCACTACAACTCCCGGCGTGCCCCGCGCCCCCTCGCCGCGGCACCGGGGCGTGTGACCACGTGACATCCGGCCGGGCCCGCCCCGTGTACGCGAGGCGAGCTGCTTTCAAACCGGCCAATCAGAGCGCTGCTTTGGCTCGAACTGGCCAATGGCGGCGCGCGGCCGCGGGAAATTTAAACGCCGCGTGGGGCGGCCGGGGCAGTGCCAGCGGCGTGCGGCTCAGGCGGCGGGACCGGCGGCACTGCGGGACAGGTGCGGGCCTGGGCTGGACACCGGGACACGGGTGTGGGCCGGGGGGGCGCGGGCCGTGCGCTGCTCTGTCAGGGAGAGCCGTGCTCCGCCGGTAATCCCTGCCGGGGCTCCCTCCGGAGCCTCTCGTGTCTCTGCTATGCTGACAGAGCTGGTGTATCCTGCTGTATCCTTGTGCGGGCTGTTGCTCCGGCGGGCTTGTGGCCGCAGTGGGTCAGGCCGGGGCTGGCCGAGCGGCAGGGGTTTGCCTCGTTACCCGTGTAGCCGTTACTGTTTGCTGCAGGCTGCACCGGCATAGCGAACGCCCCCGTGCTCGCTGTGCTCCCTCTGCTCACCCGAACGCTCCCTGTTCTCTCCCAGAAGCGTCGGGGTGGTGCCGGGTGGGATCCTGTGCGGCACGAGTACGTGACAGCGAAAAAAGCGTTCAAATAGCATTTAAAAGTGTGTGTGCTCTCTGAGGGAAGAAAGATCTATCTTGCTCCTAAAAATAACGACTCTGACAATATTTGTGGTTGAAAGTGTCTTAACAATGTAAGTGTATCTTCTGCTTCTGTGTTGATGCTAAAGCTTTGCTGTAACGTTGGGCTGTTTAAAGAGGCAGCTGTTGTCCAAGTCAGAGGCTGTTATTGTATCTAATACAAACAAGTGCCTCTCATTCTCGAGTATTGATCTAAATTTGTAATTTACTTAATAAACTTGCTGTTTACTTGCTCTGTTTTCAGGCTTGTCTTTATCTGCTCCTCTCAAAAATCTAGCAAGCAAGATGTCTACTAACGAGAATGCCAATACACCTGCTCGACTGAACAGGTTCAAGAACAAAGGGAAGGACAGCACAGTGAGTATTCTGGGGCAATTAGTGCTTTAGCCAGCCATTATCTCTTTAAACATGAATTGCAAAAGCCAAGAACTTACTCAACGCGTGTCCTTCAGGAAATGAGAAGGCGTCGTATTGAAGTCAATGTGGAGCTGAGGAAAGCTAAGAAAGACGACCAGATGCTTAAAAGAAGAAATGTGAGCACTTTACCAGACGATGCGACTTCTCCCCTTCAGGAAAACAAGGGCAATCAGGTAAGCCCTGGAATGGACACACTTGGAGCCTTTCAATATGAGCTCCTGCAGCCAGGCCAGTGTGAATCCCTTCTTGGAGGGGACAGCACTACTACATGTGCACTAACTACTGAAGTGTCTGTGCTATCAACTCTGATGGAAAGCACTCTTAAATACAGCTGGCTGAAGCTACACTTTAAGCTCAGTGTAACTGGTGTGAAGCACTTGATTAAGAAAGCTTTCAGCAGTTCAGATAACTGCAGGTGAAGCTGTAGCTAACGGGGTTTTGGAATATCACATGGTGGTAATAAGCAAATTGGTTGTAAACTGGGGCACATTTGTGCTATTGTGTAAAAGCCCTCTGTGATCGGGAATACACATTTCTCTCCCAACAAAGCATTAATTGTTGTTTATTATTATTCATTTTATTATTATTTTATTGCACAGGTTTTGGCACACTGGTCAGTTGAAGAAATAGTCAAAGGAGTTAATAGTAATAATATGGAGCTGCAGCTACAGGCTACTCAAGCTGCCAGGTAAGCAGTTAAGAGGGACCTAACTCAGCTGTGCAAACCAGTAACTAGGCAAGGGGAGAGCACTAAGTGGCTGCCATATGCATATTCCACCTTAGAATACTCTGAACGGTAAGATGACTGGGATTTGAAGTATCCCAAGTTTCATTTCTCTTTCCAGATCTAAAATATCCTTTAGCAAGCTTGTGTATTGCTGCAGTGCTGCTTCTGGCAGTCATTAACCTCTGCTGAGAAACCTTCAGCAGTTCAGATGTATTATGACTCTTGCAAGTCTGCTTTATTTCAGTCTGAACAGAACCTCTCAAGTAATAAAGACATGCCAAATTCTATGTTAGCAGTGTCTTAGGAAGCTGGTGTTCAGCTTCTCTGCATTTCTCCTTTATGCTGTGTTGTGTTGCCTTCTCTGAATGTTAAGACAATGCTAAACTTTTTTTTTTAAGCGTGCTTCTTTTAAGACTGTTTTGCTAGCAGAGATCAAGGTAAAATAATGTTTTCTGTTTGCCTTCCTCCCTAGGAAACTCCTCTCAAGAGAGAAGCAGCCCCCAATAGACAACATAATCCGAGCTGGTTTGATTCCCAAGTTCGTGTCCTTCCTGGGCAGAGCAGAGTGCAGCCCCATCCAGTTTGAGTCTGCCTGGGCACTCACCAACATCGCTTCCGGCACCTCAGAGCAAACCAAGGCAGTGGTGGATGGAGGGGCCATTCCAGCCTTCATTTCCCTGCTGGCCTCCCCCCACACCCACATCAGTGAGCAGGCTGTGTGGGCACTGGGGAACATTGCAGGTATGTCCATGTGCTGCACAGCTCTGATTCATCACCCCTGCTGTGCAGGGCTGAGCTGCCTGGGAGCTCTGCCCCTGTGCTGTTCAAGTAATGACATGCTCTGCTCTTCAGAGCAACTCTTTGTCTTCAGACCTGGTGTGAGGTGGCTCATGCAATGCCTGGCAACCTGTGGGTGGCATTGTGGGCATTGCTTCCAGATTTCAGTCCAGGTTTGAGAGATCTTTAAATGTGTTACAACACAAACCTTTTTCGTGTCTCTCACTTAATGTTTTTGTGATTTATCAATGAGCTGTGCTCTGTGTGTTGACTGGAAGGGGGAAGGGAGGAAGCAGGTGACTCATAATTGTGTATGTGATGGCCAATATTCCTTGCTTTGAAACAGCTGCTTGCTGGTGGGGAAAGTATTTATATCCTGAAGTTTCTCATGCTCCTTTCAAGATTACTTGATCTGCCAGCATTGGATCCATTCTTCAAAAATATAGTCAAAATAAATAATGTAGTTAAATATTGTATTTGCTGTGTTGTGGTCCAACAGCTGTGCCTTACAGACAACAGTGAATCCTCACACAGAGAAAATGAGCTTGATTAAAAACCACATTTGATTGTAGCAGTCAATCATGCAACAGATGATTATAATGCATTTCAAGTCCCATATTGTGGGGGAAGCTCTGATCTAGTGGTAGGGCTGAGGTATGTTTCCAAATAACTTAACAGAGATTTACATGTTTATGAACTCCTAAGAAAAGATGTATAGAAAACATTACAGAAAAAAATTAAGCTCAGTGGCTTGATTAGAAAAACACATACTTGTCACGTGACTTAACCATGGCAGCAGTCCCTTTGTCCTCTTATTTCTTCTAGCCTTTCTGAAGCAGAAGAACTAATCCTCTAACACATAATGACTGTGTGCACATGTCCCTCTGTTCTGGTCTTCACTTGGCTGTTTTTCTTGTTTTCCCAGGGGATGGCTCTGCCTACAGAGATCTGGTTATTAAATACGGTGCAATTGAGCCGCTGCTGAGTCTCCTCGCTGTTCCTGACCTCTCCTCCCTGGCTGTAAGTGTGCACTGGGGTTCACATTACAATTACTAAGTGAGTAAAAGCAAATTAAACCATTTCTAACCCTTTTATTTCAACCCCTGCAGTCGGGATATCTGCGCAACGTTACCTGGACCCTCTCAAACCTGTGTCGCAACAAGAACCCTGCCCCTCCCATCGAAGCCATCCAGCAGATCCTGCCCACCCTGGTCCGCCTCCTGCACCACGACGACCCCGAGGTGCTGGCAGACACCTGCTGGGCCATTTCCTACCTAACAGACGGTTCCAATGACAGGATAGAAGTTGTTGTGAAAACCGGGTTGGTGCCACAACTTGTGAGACTCCTGGGGTGTAGTGAACTGCCAATAATGGTAAGTTATTGGATGTGCAGGTTGCTGTTGCTTTCTTTGAATCGTGGATAAAACAAGTAGCATCCCCATAACTGAATGATTCCTTTCATACATAAGTCAGATCCTTGTTCTGGGTTTTGCATTGGTAAGACTTGAATTCTGCCTTAAGTAGAGACTGCTCCACACAAGGCAGCCAGCTTTGTGGTGGTGACTATCAAACTGCTTTCTGTAATCATGGATTTAACTCACAGCCCAGCACAGCAGTCAACATTCTTTAAAGCTTGCCTTTAAACTGCTGTTGCAAATCCAACTTCTAGGGACAGTGTTTACAAGTGGGCTCTGTGCACGCTGTAATTACAGTATAATAAAGCTGCATTAGTACTTAGCAGGTAGTTTTCCTGAGCTCTGTCCTGGGTGGTTGTTTGCAGATTGGCCTTGGAAGGTGTGCAGTCTTAGCATCCTTAATGTCTGCCTGTGTAATGCTAACTAGGAACCTGAAACTCCTTGTACAGAGCATATCATCTGTTGACTGGGAAGGTTAGAGTGGATGGGCAACAAGTATGGCTGTATCTGGTATAATATAATCTGGTTTTGAATGAGTTTCCTAAGTACTACATTTGTCTTCGTTTCAGACTCCTTCATTAAGAGCCATAGGAAATATTGTCACTGGTACTGATGAGCAGACACAGCTTGTTATTGACTCAGGAGCACTTGCTGTCTTTCCAAGTCTCCTTTCCCACCATAAAAACAACATTCAGAAAGAAGCAGCCTGGACCATGTCCAACATCACTGCAGGGCGTCAGGATCAGATCCAGCGAGTGGTGGACCACGGCCTGGTGCCTTATCTCATTGGCATTCTGAGGAAGGTAAGCAAAACCTATATTTACCATTTCTAGGCTTTTTCTCTTACTACTGTCTGTGTTCAAACGCTCTGCTTTTACCTCTGCAGGGGGATTTCAAGTCTCAGAAGGAAGCTGTGTGGGCTGTGACGAACTACACAAGCGGTGGGACAATTGACCAGATCGTGTATCTTGTTCAGGCCGGTGTTCTTGAACCACTACTGAATCTTCTCACAACTAAGGACAGCAAAACTGTGCTGGTTATCCTGGATGCTGTTTCCAATATCTTCTTGGTATGTGGGTGCAGTATACTTGATTGTTGTCCAAGCTGTTGCTATTGGCTCTCCAGTAGTGCTGCCACACATCCTTCCCAGGGTGATTCCATGCTATTCTCTCACAGGCTGCTGAGAAGATTAATGAGACTGAAAAGCTTTGCCTCATGATTGAGGAGTGTGGGGGTCTAGACAAAATTGAAGCTCTTCAGTCACATGAAAATGAACAAGTGTACAGAGCCTCATCCACCATCATTGAGAAATATTTCTCAGCAGAAGTAAGTGGCTGCAGGGTTGGTTTTTTTTTCCACTTTCATTTTCTATTTTAGCACTGACTACTAGGTTAAAATGCTACTGCTATTTCAACACTCTCTTCTTTTCCTTCTAGGAGGAGGAAGACCAGAATGTTGTACCAGACTCTACTGCTGACAGCTACACTTTCCAAATCCAGGGCAACACCCCCAATTCTTTCAACTTCTAGATCTTGTAGATACTGCAGCCACCTATAAGTGGTTTTAGCACATAAATGACTGCCACCTCTTTGTCTTAATAATTCCTCTTGTTTTTACTGCCTTTTCTGTGTCCTGTAGCACTTTATCCAACTGAAACATACTTGAACAGTTCAAACTATATATGTCTGTGAATTCCCAACTGTAAATGTCCTTCTCTGAGGTCTGCTTGTAAATACTTCCTCTTTCTGTCCTTGTCAGGGGTAAGAATGCAAGCTGAGCAATACAGGCCTCTCACAGAGCACGAGCCACCACTCTGCAGGCCTCTAACCTTCTACCTGACCTGTTGCTGTACAACACACAACAGGCTTTTAAAGAGGATTTACTTGAAGTTCAATAAAGTGTTATCAGTACATCCAATTCAGCTGTGTCACTTGCTCTTTCAAAGGCTGATTGTGACAGGGTAAGTAAAATTGGTCAAAAGCAGATAATGGCATGAAGGCAAGTCTAAACTGTGAGAGATTCAATGCTGAAGATGGTGGGTTTAGAACAGCTTGGGCACCCCAAGCTCTGACTTCTACATACACCTGCCTTCTATTACTGCAGGACCAAGGAATTGCTGCTTCTCTCCAGATATTTCCTATAGAAATTTGATTCATCTTACCGTGTTCATAACTGAGCTAAATTAGCTTCTGCCTTTTGGAGAAATATTTAAAGACCAGAAGTGCTACTTAACTGCAGGTAATAGTGTGGAGGAGGGGTAAGTACAGCAGTTTAACCAATTGTACAGATCTTCAGGATAGAGCTAAGGAAGGACTTTGAAGCTGTTTCCTGCTCTAGAGGGCAAAAATTATGGTATTTTCTTGGAATTCGTTGTCCCTTCATTTCTAAAATCATTACTCACAGGAACCCATTCTCTCTCTAGAGGTGGTTGTGCAAGGTGGGTGGTGAGTGGAGAGAAAGAACTGTAGTTTTGTTTTCCAGCTTTTTGGAAAAACTTGGATTTGAGCTATTTAACTGGAATCTCCCAGGAGTCAAATGCATTAGAATAACTGTATTGTCTCAGCTCTCTGAGCTTCTTTAGCTCCAATGATGGTGCAGGAGAGGTCAGAGTTCAGGGGTAGATGTTTTATAGGCATGACTTAATTGGACCATAGCATGCAATTTTATTAATGAAAGGTAGGGGGGGGAAACCTAATATGGAGGCATTTCTCCCAGAATTCCCATTGGCTTTGCTTCTGCCTTGATGCAGGAGGGGAATAAAAACCCCAAATACAAAACAAAAACCCCTTTTATTCTCCTAAATGGACCTGATGACAGAATCTGCTTTTGTCTTGTGCATTAGTCACCTATTCAGTGCTTCCAAGTCTGTTTTGAGGTACACAAGCATAAAAAAGTGGATCTGGGTGTAACTCTTTGGCAATCCATGTAGGATCAGCTGTGCTTCACCTGATTCATTCCTGTGTACTGCTAACAAAGATTTCTTTTGAGTTACTGTGGATGGTGTCACTCCTGTTTTCATTAGTGTGGGGCAGATCTATCCTCTCCCCCAACTTGCTCCCTATCCCACACTTGCTGGCAAATGGTTCCCTCCCCAACTGGAGGCTGGTGATGACATCTGGACCATGTGCCCTCTGTGGATCTTGGCTTTTGTTGGAGTGTGACAATGTTACAAAGGGCAGCAGATCATTTGTCTGCATATTCAGTCATATATAGATGTCTTTGTTAGCAGCAGTAGGGGTTTGTGCAGGGCCATCACTTGTGAGTCACTGCCCTGATGATAGTTCTGCTGGGCTATTTAGGGTGTGATCCTCCATCCAGCTCAGAGGGCGGCCTTGGTGACACACACGGGGGTTGCAGATTTTACCTGTCACAAAGGAGACTGCCTTGTAAAAACCCCACTATCCTGGACTGATTAATAGTGATCTTTGTACTTTGGACTGTATCATGTTAACTGTTTTTCTTTACACCCAAAAAAAGCTGCAGCTGTCTCTAAAGAGGTGGAACTGTGGCTGTGGGGTGTTCCCAGCCCTGCCAGGCCCCTGTACTGAGGGATGAGCTGCAGGTGGCCCCCAGAACCTCTGGAAGCAGCTGGACAGTGCCAAACAGAGGCGAATGGTCTGACACCACAGATACTGCAGCATCTTTGGGACTAGGGTTGGGTATTTACACAAGTACTGCTAAGGGGGAAGATCCACCTTCCTTGCAATGCTCAAGCCTTTAATGTTCTGAGAGGAAAAACCCCAGTGAAATCAAATAGGGCATCTACACATCTGCCATGAAGCCTCCTCTGTCTTTTCTTTGTTGTCAAACCTCCAGCCCTGACCTAAAACCATCGGTTGTAAAATCGTGATTTTCTGTGTAACTGTAGGGAACTGAAAGAATTAACCTATAGAAAACAAATTGTGCAAAGTCAGCTTTAATCTGTGAATCGTTCCTTCCCCCCCGCTTCGTGTTTGTGGGTTCATACGGGCAATGACACAATGGCTTGTGAATTCGGAATTCCGAATTTTTGCAACTGTAGAACACGGCCTGTGCCGGCAGAGGGCGGTGCCGGCGCCTCCCAGTCCCGTTTGCTGCTGGATGAGGTGGGATAATCCCGCCTGGAATACTCAGGTGGGATCTGCTCCCTTTTCCTGTTAAAAACACCGAGATAAAATCTTTGTAGTCACACAAACACCTATGTGCTAACTTCCAAATACTTAACCAGTTTAAATATTGAATATAAGATACAACCTTTTAAAATCCCCTTTAAATTCAGGGTACTGTTACTTTAAAACCCCAATCCTTGATTTAATTGCTCTTTAGCATATGTGCAGTAGCTTTGGCTTTTCTATCTCTGTGTGTATGTATCTGAGAATGCAGAACACTTGTTCAATAGTATTATCTCCTTTTTTTCCCCCCTGAATTAATTGTTTCAGATTTATCTAATATATTGAGTTAAGAATAGAACATTGCAAATTCTTCTCCAGATGCCTGACAGCTCAGTGGCTTAATAATTAACTTTCTGGGGACTGAGACACTGTTTTTATCCAAGAAAAATGTATTCAGCCTGTCCACCAATGAGCCCTGCTGGCAGCACCAATTTCCACAAGCAACAATCTACAGTGATTATGAGTAAGTGACTGGAGTGAGTCATTCCTTATTCTAAGAAAATGCAAACTATTTCTGAGGTTGGGATCACAGTCACCCATGAGGCTGCATCTCGAGCTTTAAAAAAGTGGTAGGAGCAAAAAAAGGAGAGGAGAATTACTGTAGCTCCTGGTTCTTAGTTTCTTTGGTTTGGGGGTTTTTTTGGTCAGATTTAAGAACTTGTGTCCTCTTCCATTTGTCAAATATCTAATTCAGGACAAGGGCTGAAATAAATGTCTGGTGGCCTGTGTGTCAGTCTGCCAACTCCTCTGTGCTGAGAGCAACAACAACAGACCCCTGCTGACATCAACTGCCTTGGAATGCAGTTGTTGCTAATGCTGCTTTATCTGTGGAGGGATGGCAAGATTTTAGTCTGAGATCTCAAACGTAACCACCTCTGAAACTCTGATGCCAGCAGATGCTCCTGGGTGATTGCTTCCACTTGCTGTTCCCAAAGGTGCCAGGCTTTGGAAGAAGGGCAGAGGCTTTGCAGTCCTGTAGTTCAGTAGCAAGTCTGTTCATCCACTAGAGGAAGAACAGTTTAAACAGTTAAACTGTTTAAGCCAGAAATGGTTAAATTAGCAGAAATGAGACTGAAATATTCTCTTAAGCAAAGCTGCTTCCTGCTATTCTATCCAGAATGATTTAAATTGCACAGAACTACGGGAATACCAGCAAAAAAGGAACAGCTGTAAGTTTGCAGGAGGAGGAATTCACTAGCCAACAACATTTCACAGCTCTCTCCTGCTCCTAAATTTATTTTACAGCAGAGCAAACTGAGACATAAAGTTATCCACAGGCGTTCAGAAAGTAGCTGGCAGAATTCACCTGGAGCCTGGGAATCCTGATGTCCATTCCTCCAGTTAACCCACAGCACCTCTGGTCACAGTTATCGTTTTCCTGACTATAGGATTATCCCAGGAGTATTGAAGCTCTTCTATGATAAGGTACAACATAGACTTATGTACAGTCTAAACTTTGGAAGAGTGTGCAATTTGGAGAAGAAGCACTGTTAGTCAAAACAGAAGTAATTAATGAAGGTTAATTGTGTCTGGTGATATTTGACCTATAATGGAAAACGTTGGGATTTTCACTTAAAACCTAATAGGAAACACATTAACCCTTTGGCCTTCAGAGGAACACAACAGGAGAAAAGTCTAGCAGGGAATTAGGGGACCCCTCCTCAGGTTGGGAGGGGTGTAATTCAGGCAACTGGAAATTTCAGAAAACTTCAGAATTTCAGCTACAGGTGTGCAAAGTTGTTCACTGAATGTTTGGAAAATCTCATTGATCCAGGGAATGGCACTGACATGAGTTAGGTAGAAACTCCTGTGTGGACACAGCTAAGAGAGAATTGATTTGCTGGGAGTCTTCGTAGCACTTCCTCTGGATTAGGGGTCACTGGATTCCTGTTTCTGACTGCAGAGCACTGTCTGTCTCAGACTGGCTCCAGGAAATGGATGCTATTCCGCAGAAGCCAGAAGATTTCGTGGAAGAGCTGTGGCCTGTTTCCAGGTTGCAGTTCACCCACTGCCCTGGGGAGTGTCATTAGTGGGAGGGAAGTGGAGTTGGGATTTAAAGGCACGAGGAGAGGAAAGAAAAATGACAGCAGGATGGAGAAAAATCCTGTCAGTCCTTACTAAGGATTGACACTTGCTTGACCACATTAAAATGTTGTGCTGATCATCTAAATAAAACAGTGGGCCAGCTCCAGAAGTGATGTGTAAATCACGGATCAGGGAGGGACTGACACACTGAAAGCAAAATCGATGGCACTGGTTTCACTGGGGAGGAGGTTGGAGCAACCTATGAGCTCAACAAAAGAGGTGCAGTGTAGTGAGGAATTGTTCTCCTTTATTTCCTATCTCTCTCTAATTTGCATTGCAATGTGAAATGGAAATCATGGGGTCATCTTTTAAAGGTCATCTTTTATATATCTATAAGTCACATAAATACATATAAAAGAGTGGAAAGCTGCCTAATTTGTTCTCTGTTCCAGGTTGCTTTGTGTGCAGGTTCACAGTGGTGAAATAGCTGTACCAGCAGGAGTGTGTAACAGTGCTCCGTGGACATGTGGAAGACTGGAGGTACAAAGTTATCAGAAAATCTTGAGAAATCTCCAAAGCACATTTCCACCGTCCCAATCACTTCATTTTTACCCACTATATGAAACAGATGTAAAAATAGCTCTTTCATCAGTGGATTGCTACACATATTTGGGCTGCAGAGGCTCAATTCTGTTCAAAGCAACGCTGTGAAATCATTTGCAGAATGTGCTGTTAATCAGAAGCAGCAATTTAATGTTACGTATCCGTCTCTCCTCCTACCCCCAGCTCCCCTTCCCAGTTCTGAGCAGGAAACGACACTTGGATGGAGCTCAGCACTCTGACTTTCTGGATAGACTCTCTAGGAATGAGGAGGGACTTGAATTCTCTCCATATGTCATTTCCTTTCCCCTAATGGCTAAAAAAAAAAACCCCATTGCTGCAGTTCATATAACTTACAATAGAGAGAACATTCCCAATACAGGGAAATCAGGGCAGGGGGATGGGGCAGACAGGACATCCACATTCCACTTCTGAAGAACTGCTTTGGAAAGTTGGACTTGAACTGAGCAGGAATTTTTCTTCCTTGTAGAAATATTGTTTTATGTAGTTCCTAAAATTGAAGCTATTACCCATCTGTACCTAAGAGTATATCAACACCTGCAGTCTGGGGCCAGACATGGATTAGGGAAGGAAAACATAAGTAGAGGGGGAATGGTAACAACTTTACAAGATGTAAATGAAGTCAGAAAGGAAAAACAGAGGGAATTGAGGAAGCCTAACAATGGGGATCTAATAATTTATGAAAAAAAAAAAAAACCACAATTTTAACAGCAAATTTTCATAGGAATTACTTTAAAAAAAATTAGCTTAGCCCAGTCCTGCAACCAGCTTTTGTCCAGACTACCTTTAAAAACTTTTCTGTTTGGTACAACCAAGAGCATCTGCAGATATCCCACAGTGCTGCAGAACACAAAACTCAATCTGCTGTGTTGCACAGTGGATTTGCAGTTGTCAACAGAGTTCAGTGTGCTGTAGTTACAGACAGAAAAAATACCCCAGGAACAAACATGACAGGAAAAAAACCCAAGAAAAGCCATTTTAACTAAATGGAAAGTTTACTTCCTCATAACCAGCCCACTGTGTATTAGACCCAAATTGGAACATAATGTCTTTCTAGCAACATAATCCAAATGTTTGTTAAATTTGTAGCAACCAAAGTGTGCAATAAGCTTTGCAGAACAAATGAGAGACGACATCTACTCAAAGAAACCCTAAATTTTGCCCTCAGTGAATGAGTTACATGTGCACAGAGGGGCTGGATGTGTCTGCTTGCAGGATGATTGTATTTGATTATATCAGATCTTTCATTAGACACATTGCCTAATTAGACATGTTGCCCCTGAATTCTACTGCTAAAAAGAAAAGGAGAAATCCACCTTTCTTCCAGTTCTATTTTAAAGGGTTTCAAGTGTAGAATAAAAGACTGATTCAAGACACATGGTGACAGATTTTGCTTTAGGTTACTTTTAGCACTTCACTAGACCCGCTAACCTACTTAAATACCTGTGCTGTTCTTATCTGGCATGAAACCTTGCTTTGTAATTTCTAGTATGAAATATTTCAGAGGTATTTTTAGAGAAAACTTTATCTTAAATCCTCCCACATTGATTTCACAGTGGACTCAGTGGTGATTGTTAAAAGAAAGCACAAAAGAAGCCAGTACAGCCTGTGGACAGGTTAAGTATTTCTGCACTTCAGAAAGTATTAGGAATTAGTGGGGTTTTTTTAAAAGAGAGATTGCTGTGTTTATTGAACCTGCAAACGCTGTTGTGTCATGACTGAGCATATTTATGGATTTAGTTTTCATGTGGCATGTTTATAAATGTCTCCAGAATTCATGTAAGGCAAAGCAGAGTGTTTCCAAAGCTGGATAGTCTTGGCTCCTTTCAGCAATTCCCAGAACTGTGGGGAGATGTGGTTTGCACAGTCTGGGACAGCTCATCTGACTCTGAGTGGCTGCTTCCCCATGGCAGAAAATAACCATCCCATGGGGTTAAGGCTTTGTGAGCTATTTTTGTCTTTGAACCTTGCAGATTCAGCTACCTGTAGAAGTACGTGATATTGCCATAATTTGATAAGTTTCCTGGAATTAATCTTGCCTCTTGAATGGAAACCTTTGGAAGCAACTTGTATGAGACACATGGAAAAACTTCCACTGGCTTGAAGAAGCAGAGAAAATCAGCACTACCAGGTGAGGGCTGCTTTAAGTGACTTGTACTGCCCCAAGATGCTTTCTCTGCAAACATTATATGGCCAGAGGAGTCTGCTGCTTATGTGTATCTGCATTTATCTCTGACAGCCACAGTCCCTGCAACAGATTGGAATGAGATAATTTAGTCCTCTTAAACCTCATCATAACCCCTGACATGTGGAATTCTGTAAAGCTGGAAATGTTAATCCCTGAATATTTAGATAAGTAACGATGGCCAATGAGAACCAGCTAATTGTGCCAAAGTATTAAGGCTTATCAGATAATGCTCTAGGGTTTTTGGGGAGCCAGGAAAGCATCTCTGCTTTCCATGGCTGCATGGATGGAAGGTGCATCACAACATTTTTTACTTCTTCCAAAGCATTAAATAGTGGCTGTGGCCCAAGCAGGGTGTTAGTTGGACAAGAGGCTGGTTTAAGAAGGCAGCTAATTCCAGAGTATCACTGTTGATCAGGTACCTGAGGGGTGAGTTTACAGCAGCAGGACTGAGTCAGCTCCTGGCACCCCTTGCTCTCTGCATCACCACCATAATTAAAACTCAGAGAGACAGTATAGGACATTTTACAGCTCATCTCTGGCAGACCACAAAGTCATAATTTCAAACTGATGCTGGGCCATGGGGGATAAGAAAGATTAGAGAAGGTTTGATATTCCTTTAATGGCTAAATAATATGGCTTGGTCAAAAACAGTGCTGTCAACTCTCCTAAATACTTGTTTGGGCTGAGAGTCTTCCCAACATTTGTCTGAGCTGTGTTCCACTGGGACAACACACACTATGTCCAGTTGAATCAGGCACTTTCTGCAGACAGATGTTGTAGTACAGCAGTGAAGCAAATTCTTGGTCCATGTCACTCAGAGGAGACTGTCTCCAACTGTCATGTCCTATAAGGTCTTTTAGGAACCTCCTTGTAGCAGCCCAGTAAACCTAAGGATGAGATTCTCCAGTTGCTTCCGTCACAAAGCAGCATGAGAAAGTTCTGCAGAGCAATTGCACAAGGGAACGTGTGGTTCCTCAAGAAACCTTGGCAATTTCAGTTGGAATATTTAGCACGTTGTTCTCAAAGCACTTGACAAAGTCTATTCATGTTGTGTTCAATGCCTGTCTCTAAAATCTGCCTTTTCTTCTTCTAAAATTGCACTGGGATAGCACTGTCCTGCAGGACATGATGAGGAAACAACGTGGCTAAAGGGACTGCATGGAATATCTGTGCATCAGTTACTAATCCGTTCTGGATGGATGGACTTAGAAGTTATCTTAGTGACTAACCACTGGAAAATCCTGTGATATGGGAGCTCATGCATTTTTCTGTAGCCACAGCTGCAGTCATTTCCCTTCAGAGACACATCATTTCCCCAAGACACATCCTGTCTCAGAGGGCCATGGTGTCTCTGCTCCAAGCTCTGTCCCCTGTCGCAGGAGCCAGAGTATGGGTGGAGATTTCCTTCCTAGTTTCTTCTCCTGAAAAGCTTCATCTCCAGCTCCAGCTTGAGAAATGGATTGAATCTTGACCTCTTGCATAAACATTGTCTCTGCGTGCCAAAGGGAGCCTTAGTGAGAACCAGAGCCCCTGTCTAGACATGTTTCTTCATCCCAGAACTCCGATAGGTATGTCTTCCACTGCGGGTTAACTCTCCTGGTCTCACAGCAGCCACAGGGCCAGAGTAAAACCAGACTTTTAAACATGTGCATCTCAGTGCTTTAGTGCAGTTTGTTCTGTTCACCAGCAGTGCAGACAATGCTCCAGTCTGACAATTTTCATAATCTGCAAAGGGAAAAAAGGAATCTTGTACAAAGGGAAACTTTCTGTTCCCAGTCTTTATTCCTGAAATGCAGGAGCACTTTATACGTGACCGCAGTGGGGTTTGATCCTTTTGTACAGGGAAGGCAGCAGAAAAGGCAGCCCCACAGAGGACAGAATTCCATTCAGGAACAGGACAAAAATGGGATGGATCTGCAATGAGTTTAGGAAGTACTTTAGCGATGGTGAGAAGTTATGACTGGCTTAGAGAAGGCTTAGAATGAAAACCTGTGCCAAAGAGGCAGACAGGGAGAACAATGCCCATTGCAAGCAAAGGTGTTGATGGAGCAGGAATGCCTTGAAAGGGAATGAGTTAATCAGGCAAATGAAGAAAGAGGCAGGGAACACTGGTGGTAAAAATGTTTATCATTCTTCAAAATTTTTTAAAGAATTTATATCTTGTTTTTGCCACATTAACAAAGCTTTTCAAAAAATATGATAAGAAAGGGGAAATAATTTTGTAAATATTTCAAATGTATTTATTTTTAAATTAAATTGAACCTGCTAGATATATAAATCTTCATGGGGTTGCTTAGGTGTATTCTGCTGTAACACTTCTCAGAACTACACCATTAGGTGGCAAAATAGGCATTTAGCATTAACAGTTGCACATACAATGGAAAGACATTGTAGAGAAAAAGAAAATGGAAGTGTAATTCTCTTCTGATCAATTAATCTTTAGCTCCATGATCTCTAGGGGTGGTGTCTATATAATTTCAACCATGACAGGCTCTGGGAAATTTTAGTAAATGAAGACAAGGAGAATGAAATACAATCCAGTTAATTTTAAATATCTTTATTTTTAAAGACTGCCTCAGGAAAATAGTTTTAATTGTTCAATTTACTCACAAAAGCTTAATAATAGGGGCAGAACTCTCTTGCTCTCTTGATAACATTACAGAAGCTGGGGAAGAATGTGATATAACACCAGCCAGCTCTTGTTACTGCTGAAGGAATGTGCTGTGATTAAACCTCTATACAGAAAGAAATGGAATGTAATTCTTAAACGTTGATTTGCTTTGAACACATACCACATGCTGAGCAACGAGTTTCCAGTATATTCTTCAGTTTCTAAAGGTGGGGAAGACCTCACCTCCAAAAAATTAACTACTCCAAAAAATTCCTCTTCTGGAAATGAACAATACCTGGTTGAAGGTGTTTATTCACATTTCCCAGTGTCCAAACCCACTAAATCCTTTGAGGACTATCTGTGAGTGCAAAACCTCCTTTTTCTTCCTCTTGGGAAATTCAAGAAATCAAAGCTCTTTTTTTTTTTATGCAGCCATAGAAAAAATTTTTGTATTTCTAAACACTTTTTCAGAAGTTTCACTCATGGGACACCAGCTATCACCTTATTTTGTTCTCATGGACTCCTCAACAGCCCTGTTGGTGTCCTAAAGATGCCTGAGCTTGCCCCTTCTCTGTGTTTCCTCCAATCCTTTAGATGGAGCCTCAGCTGTGAACTCCTGGCTGAGGAAGGCTGGATGGAATTCCCTCCTGAGCCCGGCAGCAAGGCTGTTATCCAACAGTGAGCTGTGGGGTGATGCAAGGCACTCCCATCCCTCTGGATCCCAGCTAGCTACCTCAGCTTGAAAGGATTTGTTGTTCAGTGATATCAGCCTGGAGTGAAACCTGGAGCACTTGTCAGCAGCTAATGATGGTTTTTGTTTGCCCTCTCACAGGATCTCACAGGATGAAACCTCCTCTCACCCCTGGAATGGAAGTGCATAAACACAAAATTCACCGTAAGCTCTTGGCTTCTGAAACCTAAAGCAGGATCAGCAACATATTGCTTAATTTGAGAGTATTTTGAGAACTTGGGGGACAGCACTGGCACAAGAACCTGTGGATCATGACATTCCTGTGGAATTCCCTTGGGAAAGCAGCGCTTTGAACCATCAGGTGCTGTCAGCATCTTTGGTCCCCCACATTTGCTGCAGTTCCTGGTGCTTTGAGAGGCTTCCTGACCTCTGCTCACTGCAGATCTTGCACTGAATCCCTCATGGAGCTGCTCATCTCAAATCCTGCTTGGCACTTCTACTAAGGGAAGGGGAGCAATGGGTAAAAATCCTCGTTTCCCCACAGGATTGGGACACAAAAATCAGTGGGACACCCAAGGCACTGTCATTGTAGTGCTGATACAAAGAGAGAAGGGGAAAGTGAACTCTTTGCATCTGGTGCATCTGTCTGTCCAAGTGCAGCCTGACCTAGGTGGTTCTACCCCTGTTAGGACCCAGTCCTGACCTAACTGGGACACAGACCTGCCTGCTGGGCTGACGAGAGCTGGAGCCCCTCTTCTCTCACCCTGTTAAATACACACCTCCTATACAGGACTGTCACTGATCCATCCTGGATGTATCAGTAAAAACCCTTAAGTCACGTTGGCTGTTTAAAAATAAATAAAATCAAATATCCTATCTGTTAAAAAAAAAAAAAAAAAAAAAGAGCCCAGCAGTAGCAGCAATCTTGCAGGCAGCACATTTTATACAGTGACCCAAATGCAGGGACTGTCAGTTAATGCTCTCACACTTGCAATAAATCACAGTGTTTTCACTCAAAGGTGAGCAGCGTGTCCCAAAATCTCAGAAAAATTTATAGTTCTGTGAAAAGCAGTATGAAACTAAGTGTGCTTCATGACCTCTAACACTCACTTTTAATGAAAGCATTAAATGTTCATAAAACTACTGAACAATGAAATACTGTACTTAATCCCAAAGGTTTTTTTTTTTTAATATTGGCATTGCAATTAATGTCTGACACACTAGTTATCCATTAGAAAGAAATTATTAGCAAGAGTTCTATGTTTAACATAACATAAAATACTTTTGTCAAATTATATCAGAATTATTGAATGCTGGGTGCAGAGAGCACTGCAAGACCTCAGAAATGAATAATCATCACATGTTAGGAAAAATCTAGAGTAACCTAGAAATATGTGAAGTATGTCAAAAGTAGCTTTATATTTTGTTTTTCTATTCAGTTCAGCAGTGGCCAGGTAATGTTGCAATATTTGCAAACCATCAGCCACTTGCTTTATATACTTGGTTTGAGAAAAGGATAATGACCTGGCTATGTGAATTTGTAACAGATTGGAATTTAATAGTATGACCTTCAATTACAAAGGCTGATTTTTCTTCTGGTTTTTTTTTTTTTCAATGCAGGAATCAGGACACGTGGAATGTCTTTGAGGTGTATGTGAATTTACAGAACCATGACAAAGTAACTTTTTAACTGTTTCAGTGCAACATAAAGCCATAAAATCAGTAGATGTATTGTGCCTGTGTTTTGTAGTAAATGAAGTTTAGACTTGGTTTCAAATTCTCTTTTTTGGAAATAGTGGAGAAGCAATGAATCACTGTTTTCTCCTATGCTCTGTCTGTGCTGTGAAGGAGGTTGGTGTCCAATATTTGCTAGTTTCGTGTTAAACAGGTGATGGCAAAGGCAACAGACATAGCCCTGGGTGAGGAAAGGATCCCAGGTGCTGATCCCAGGACTGTTTTGCTTCCCAGACACTGGCACCACAGCAGGAAGCTTTGGAAATTTCCACCTGGAAGAACCTGGCACTTCAGACTCTTTGGGGGGAAAGAAATTTGAGTCCACATGTAACCACTGTGGGGAGGTGTCCCATTCTATGGAAGGAAAGCTTTAAGAACCACATCCCACTTCCAAGGCCTTCAGTGGGAAACAACCAGTTCCTCACCCCAGGTTTAAACTAACAAGGCCCAACTCTGAGCTCTGTCAGGATGGGATAACCCCAGACATGTTACAGCTCAGCTTTGTGCCACTGCAGGAAGGAAACCTCCTGGGCTGTGTGGAAGCCACATCACGAGCTGTGTGAAGCACTGGTCATCTCATCCCACGTGTGGATCCTGATCCATAGGCTGGATCCTAATCTCTGACTGCCCATGTGATAATACCTTAGAGATGACCTCAGCAGGAAGGTGCCAGAGCAGTGACACGTCTGAACGAGTACAGATATTAGTGGGGTTGTTAGTAAGGAAAGGTGAGAGGTGTATTAGCTCAGACTCCTAAGGGAACCTTTACTGTGCCAGCCTTCCCAGCTTTTCTAGGAGCTTTTCCCACCCTCGAGGCCCCTCTGGCCCTGCAGAAAGCTGCCCACGACTCTGCTGCAGCATGGAGCTCCCCTCATGGGAAGTGTGTTGCAGTGCTGGGAAAACTCTGGAAAGAGTCCCCTTTCCTGCAGGATGGGAGTTAAACTAGGCCACATGGATACAAGGCATTTTTGTACTTTTTATTATTATTCTGAGATCAGCAGTTCACAGAACTGGGCTGCTGATTTCTACACAGTGCAGATAAGAACTAAATTGGTCCAAAGTTTAACAGTTTCCAGGGCTGGTCTGTCACACCCTGCCCATGTGCAATACTGCCCCGGCTCACAGCACCCCTGAGCGTGACCACGCATTTCAGCCTGGCTTCGAATTCTACCCCCATGAGAATCTGTACCCTTGATTCTCCTTGTCCCAACTCCCCACACAACTTCATGGTCACCCCCCTTCCCACTCCCTCCTCTCCACCACGGCCATTCTCCCCATCCTTCCCGACCCCCAGCTCCCTCCCCCAGGACGTGGCCATTCCCTGTACCTTTCCTGAACCCCAGGACATGGTCATTCCCCCACTCCTTCCCCACCTCCAGCTCCCCCCCAGAACATGGCCGTTCCCCCCACCCTTCCTGAGCCCCGGCTCTCCCAGCTCACGGCCATTCCCTCCATCCTTCCCGACCCCCAGCTCACGGCCATTCCCCCGGTCCTGCCCGCCCCCATCCCTGCCCTGGATCACCCCAATCCCCGCCGCCACCTGCCGCGGTTCCCCCTCCATCCCGCCGGGCCGGCCCGAGGCGGGGCGGGGGGCGGGCAGGGCGTCCCCGGGGCCGGAGGGAGGGCCGGGAGCCGCGCCGGTCCCATCCCATCCCGCCGTCCGTCCGTGCGGCCCCGTCCCGGCTTTGTTGCGCTCGGGGGCGGGGAAGCGCCGGGAAGCGCAGGGGAGCGGAGGGAAGCGGGGAAGGCTCCGCTCCTCCTCCGCGGCCCCGGCCCCGCTCATGGCGACGCTGGGCACATCCGGGCCTCTCCTCCTCCTCCTCCTCCTCCTCCTCCGGCGGCCGCCGCTGCCCTGAGCGCCCGGCCCGGCTCCATTCGCGCCTCCCCCGAGCCCTTGGCGGAGCAGCGGCGGGGGAGCCCCGGCCGGGGCCATGTCCAACCCGGGGGCCCGGCGGAACGGGCCCGTCAAGCTGCGGCTGACAGGTGAGGCCGGGCCGGGGCCGGGGCGGCAGCGGCGGCTCCGGGTGGCGTTGAGGTTGAACCTGGGGCCGGAGCGGCCCCCGGGCCTCGGGGGGAAGGGGAGGGAAGGGCAGGGCGAGGCTCCCTCGCTCGGCCCGGGCTCGGCGTGTCCGGGCTCCGCCGCCCGCCCGGGCCGGGCCCCGCCGCCGCCTGGGCGAACTTCGGGCACCGCACCCCAACTCGGGGGTCATTCTGCCTCCTCCGCGCGGCGTGAACTCGGGAGAAACTGTCACGCTCTTTGTTTTGGTCTCTTTGTTGTTGTTGTTGTTGTGGCGTTGGGGATTTTTAGCCGATTTGCTGGGCTGAGGTCGCCGGGCACCCAAGAGGCTCCCCAGGGCAGCGGGCACGGCCCCGGCCCTGCCAGAGCTCGGGGAGTTTGGGCAACGCACATGGAGGAGTTTTGGGGTGTCCTGGGCAGGGCCAGGACTCGGGATGGATGATCCTGGTGGGTCCCTTCCAACTCAGCGTATTCCCTGGTCCTGTGGTGGTTCGCAGTGCCTTGTGCTGCCCTCTTCCACAAGACCACTTGACCCCTGATATTTCAAAATACCATAAAAACGCTTCACCTGCTTGCTGGGGAGGAAAACAGTCTGGTTTTAAATACTTAAAACTATATCCTTTCCCGGATAAGAACCCAGGGAAATGGGTTTAGAGGAAAAAAAAATATTAGAAGTCCTGCTAGAGCTTTCTGTATTAAAAATACAGGACACTTTGAACTAGCTCTTTTCTTTAACGTATTGTAAGTCCTCCAGCAGATAAGCGATATTTTGTGTTCTGAAGCATCAGTACATGAAGGTAAGGAATTAGGAAAGAATAGATAACACTGTAAATACTCATCTCTACATATAGGGCATTTAACCAGCTTGCAAAGCAAATGTTTTTAAAAATACTAAAAGAGTTGATACATTTACTTTAGGTGAATGAGAAATATCTCCAGTTTAATGCCTAATAAAGAGAGGTGTTTTCATACTGATTTTTCCAAGCGTGTTGTTTTTACAGGGAAAGTAAAATGTGTCTGCTTATGCTTTACTTTGGAAATACTTGGACTAGATTTGTAATCCAGAGATTTGTGAGTGTCTATATATTACAGTTGGAAATAAAACTCTTAAAATGAGCTGCTGCACGAACAGTGGTGCCTTGTTTTTACAGAGTGTTTTGTAGCCTTCTCCTCAGGTTATTGCTGTATTGATGCAGTGCTTTAATACTTTTCTTCCCTGAGCAGTGAGTGCTCAGACTTGCTTATCTTTGGAACATTAAACATGGTCTGTAGCCTTATTTAAGAGCATGGAAAATACTGTCTAGGGAGTTGTCTTTCTCACCTCTGTGTTTTGTGTTCAAATTTGTTTCATATTTCATTTTTATTGAGGATTAAGCATCTCATGAAATCGTGCCTGTGACAATATCAGTGTGCTGTGGGGACTGGGATTGTACCAGAACTTAGTTTTACACACTGAGTTTCACTCTGTGGTCAGTCCCCAAACCAGGCAGATACAATCCTAAGGAAGGTTTTTGAGTTCTTTGGCATCTTGAGCACAGGATGAAGATAAAATGGTCTTTCTAGGGGCTGTTCCAGGGTCAGCAGCTCTTGCAGTCACTGAGGACCAGTTCTGTTATTGGAAGTTTATAGGAAACATTGGCCTGTTCCTGGAGCTGAACAGCTTGAGGTGTTTTCTGCTGTAGGTAATTGTGAGTTGTTTCACATAAGGTCATTTGTTGTAAGGAAGCTTTACATGTTTAAGGAAAACACTGAATCTTATTAATTCAGCTGACATGTTGTCACTTCTTGCCTAGGAATAGTTTTAAGTGTTCTGTGTGGTTTTGATTACCCTTTTTGATTGGAAAAGCAGTTTGAGGGCTCTTGAATTCTGAAACTGTTTGGAATTAGAAGAATCTGTATATCCAGTGTTTTTAAAAGTTTATTCTCGAACTGACAAATGCTATTTAATCTTAATTTTCTTTGGCTCTATTAAACCAGCAGTCTTCTGTTTTGGCTCGAATGTTTATAGGATTAATTCTGCAATCATTGTTTTAATGCTTATCTTTTCTGTTCATTATCTCTAAATTAGATGGTATAGATTAAAAAATGGATTTCAAGAACTGGATTCAATTAGCAGTTTTTCAGGACATAAACATTAAAGGTTTAGATGGAAAACATTGTTTTGACTGACTGGATAAATGACAGGGTAATGTTTGATGTGAGTCCAAGAACTGATCTGGAACTGGTGCCCAACTTCTCAGTCCATCTTGAGGAGCCAAATAAAATATTTAACCTAGGCCTCATTTTGCAAAAAAGGTTGATTCTTTGTTGGGACCTTAAGAAAGTTCTGAGAAATGTTTGGCATACCTTTACACTAAGTGTTTAACAGTTTATTTAGGTCTGGGTTCCATAACAGACACAAACCACAGCGGTGGCACACTTCGAGTAAGTTTTTATTTAGTTTGCGGTGCATCTGTGTTATACATTTCTTCTGAAAGGTTGTTCTTCTGCTCTGAGGTTCAGTTGTCTGTTGCAAATATCACCTGACTCTTCAGTGATACACGGGTCAATACATTTGCTTTATCTCGAGCTGGAAAATCGCTGCATGATTGTTAAGATCCAGATGTTATGGTTTCTGATGATCCTTCTAGCAGGAGGTGTAAATCATTGTTTCTTATTAAAATATAGGCAATGTAATTTAAATTAGCTGAAGTCTAAAATTGCACCAGTCTTCTGCAAACTTTACCTTAGCAGCTTGTAATAACAATATCCAGGGAAGCTGTAGTGTAAGGGAAATTCTTCAGCTCTCACATATTTACCCCCAGTTGATCTAGTCCTGAGTACATCTGAGTTCTCCAAAAGCTGCAAGTGCTCTCACCCCCTTCCATTCCTACTTGTGATTTTTCTCAGTGTTACGTTGAATTTGTGGATTTGTCAATACCCTGTCAGACAGAACATGCCATTATTTCTTCCACGTTTTCTCTCAAAATGTTGTGTTATGTTGATCTCGTATTCTTAAAAAAATTGAGAAGTGAGCGTTGCTGTCAATGAATATTTTAAGTCCTAATTTGTGAATTATCTAATGTTAAAAGAGCTGCATTTCATTGCTTTCACTTAGGAGATCAATGGCAGGTATCTTAATGAAGCCCATGAAGTTGTTTTTATCAAGGAGATAGTTTTTAAAATCAGTTTGAAGTCTGCAAAGGTGTGAGTGCTACAACATACAGAGCTGGGTAAACAACTCTGGTAAAGTTGGGTAAAAAGTGCAGTTTATTCAGTTCACATCTTCCAGGTAGTGTTTGTGTGAGAATAGTTAACAAGGAAAGATACTTCCACAGCCACAAAGCACAGTCACACTGGGCTGGAAAAAGTGGTAACAAATATCCCAGGGATAAAACTGGAATGAGCTGGAAGAGTTTTGCTGGTGCAGAATGAGAGGTAGGACGGAGGTGATGCTACATTTGTTTTTCCTCCTCCTTACTGTAGGATTGCAGCCTTCCTGCAGGGTTTGCTGCTCAGGGAAATAAAAACACTGGGTGTTGTGGTGTAGAAAATGGATCAGCATCTCCTCTGCTGTCCCTCTGTCTTGCTGGTTTACTCTCTTCAACCCTCACACTGCCAAGGTGGGACTTTCCAGTAAAGTTACAGTGTTGAAGGAAGAAAGTGCTGCTGTTTTGTCAGTCCATAGAAGCTCTTGTTGGGATGCAAATAATACTTCTTGAGAAACATACGTATTCTTTGGAAAAGGCAGAATATTCTTGAGTTTTGCAAAACAGTGTGGAATCCTCCAACCTGTTTTTTTTGCAGTGGGTGAATCTACCTGCTAAATTAATACAACTGAAGACAGCGGTTAACTTGAATCCTAAATTTTCATCAGTGGTGTTAGAAGCAGGACTGAAGTTCATGGATAGCAGAGCCTCATTGTAGGAACAGCATTCTAATTGATTGATTGATAAAGTAGATCCCTATATTTTTAAGGAGCAAGGCAGTGTTTTTATAGTTGACTGAAATCTTAGTGCCGTTTTAGGTCAGCTTAAAATCCGAATGCTGTTTCTTCTTTCTCTTTGTAGTCCCTGGCTTCACTTTCTGGGCCCTCCCTTGTGTTGACTCCAGCAACTCTGGGATGAGCTGAAAGCTAATCCTACCAGGAATAAAAATGGTTTTTTGTATTGGAGAAGAGGGATGCAGACAAGAAGCTGAAAAGAGGGCAGGACTGCCTCTTTTACCAGCAACCTGTACTTAGATAGGCTTTGGTCAACAATAAAACAATGGGGTTCCTTCATGTAAGGTATATTTGACTTAAGTACTGGTTTTTCGTGAGCCATGTGTCATTAAGAAATCCCAATCAATAAATTACATAGTAGGTGGATTAAACTGTTGCAGTCATAACAAAGTCAGTAGATGTGTCTGATCAGAGGTGCAGGGATTGATTAATGGCTGCTTGGCCCTCAGTATTTTCATCAAAGTATGCAGTGTGTGCGTGTAAATATATACTTTTTATGTACATAGTATATAGTTATAGATATTTATATACATATAAATCAGTTGTGGAGCATACAGATGCCAAAGAGTTGTAATAAACAACTGAGCAGCTGCATGGAGCACTTTCAGCTGTTTGTTTCTATGAAATCAGCTTATGTGACAAAGTTTTATTCATCTGGGTATAAAATTAGGTATGTGTGTTCAAGGGTACATAATGGGGTATCATGGCAAGGGAAACGAATATCAGAGAGGATTTGGGAGAGGGAATTATAGTGGGAAAACAGTTCTGTGGGGCCTTCAATGGAAAGATTCAAATTCAATTTAAAAAATCTTCACCTTTGGCTGTACAATCAGGAGAGCATCACATAGGAGAGAGTGGAGGTTTTACATGTGTAGGGAACATGTGGGGCATATGTAGGAGACATATGGGAAATCTACAGGCAGTCCTAATGGTAGTGTTTAAAAAAATAAAGCTCTTGGGCGAAAAAAATAAGAGAAGTCCCAGGGGAGGAAAAATAACGAGTGATGTTTAGAATTGTTCTTTTCAGTCGCGTTTAAAGAGTTTAAGCTGCCCCAGAAGGTCTGTCTGAGAAACTCAGCTAGTGGGGACAAATTATTTTCTGTTTTCTTTGTTAATCACACTGAAAAATCTGATCAGGCCCCAGATGAAGACATTTTGCCTTTATGCCCATAAGGTGAATGGGTTGATGCCTGACAGAAGACAGCTTTTAATGTTTTGTTCTGGTTTGTCTCATGGCCTTTGAAGTGTTTCCTTGCTTTGCCATATCACTTAAAAATGACATCTCACCCCTGGGCCAGATTTTCCTTGCAGTGTTTAGAAAGGTGGGTGATTCCTTTGGGTGTTTTCTCTCCTCACAACAGTGCCATTCCCTGGATTCTGACTCTGCTGAATGGCACGAGTAGGTTACTACACAGTTACTACCCAGCTGTTACGTGCAGGTTTAATGTACAGAGTGTAAATGCCCGTGGCACGTGCAGTGTCTGACATCATTCTGGTGGCTTCTCTGAGGTGGGAAAGATTCATCTCAGTGATGTCAGACAACGCTTGTAAAAGCAGCTACTGTGTGTGTCTGCTATTAGCAAAGCATGTTCCTGGTTGGGAAAGAGGATCAGAATCCCAAGGGACATTTGTCAGTAACGTATTCAAGGAAGCAAACTGTTGACTTTTTCTTGCTGCTTAATCTTTAAATACTTTCAATGAAAGCACAGATAAGATTGCTTGTAACTTTAAAGAAATCTTCATGGGTAGGTAACAAAGCTCAGGACAAAACTAGCTGAGCATTATCCTCTGAGGTTAAGGGGGAGGCTGATACAGGATGGAGAATAGACGTGCTCAAGATCATAAAAAGGATAAACCAAGTAAAGCTGGGATTTAGAGCCACTACCTTTTGACTTTCTGCCCATGGACATTGTTTCCCTTGAATTTAAATCCACAGAAAACATGGATCTGGTTTGGGCCTTCTGAGACCGCATTTGAGGTGATTTGGGTTCAGTTATCTCTTACATGCCAGATTTGTCTTGCACTATCAGCTGTACTTCAGCATCCTGCAGACTCTTGGCAATTACCTTTTTTCTACCTCAAAATACTGTTTTTGTTGTTGCTGGGGCAGAGCAGAGCAGGAGGACTGATACCCCCCCAAATGAGTATAAAGTATTGCTTAGTTGAAGTGTTACTCACATTTTCAAAATTCTGAAAGTGAAAGAAAAAGCAGCAGTCAGTCAGTTTATGTGGCTGTATCCTGGTGGTAATTTTCTGGGATGAGTCTTGGCCAGCACATATTTAACCCAACTTCCAGGGCTTGTTTTCTTGCAGGAAGGGAGAGTGACTCCAGCCATGGCATTGTCTGTAACGGGTTCAGTGGGTCCTTTCTGTAGCACACTCATTTGAGTTCTTTCAAATATGCAGAGAATGTCCAGACTATGTAATTTCCAGGTCACAGCAAAACTATGCACCCAGATTCTACCATTCATGCTTAAATTAGTGTGTGTGATGCCATCTTGCCACAAACACTGGAGTGACAATGCCATGGGAAAGCTTTCCAACCCACAGCACCGTTGTTAGGGATGGACATCCCTCTGCTCCATCCTGTGCTGTCACATGGGGTGGGCTGGGGGATATATCCAAGTTAAAAATCCACCTCTTCCTCTCATCCCCCTTTTTCAGGTGTGTGCACAACAGAGGGCCCTTGGCTGATCACGTGGAATAGTTTGAAACAAGTGACATACACTCATTTTCCTTCTGCCTTGACCCAGATTTTAATATTACCAGTGGAGTTAAATGGAGTCATAACTAATTATATCTGTCATGATGCTCCTTTTTAACATGCTTAACCATTTGATTTGGGGTTTATATATAGGTAGTACATAAATTCAATTAGAGATGCAGTTGAACTGAACTGAAGGTGGGACTCTGCATTGGTGATATTAGGGGCATTTGCTGAAAACTTGAGCCAATTTGGGGATTTCTTTCTAATGCAGATAAAGACCAGGCTGTGCACTTGTGAAATTACATGTGGCAAAACTGCTTTGTGTGTATCATAGGACATGAGGAGAGTAGATGGAGTGTACTTAGTAATTTAGTGTTTCATTTTAGTGAAATGCAATCTACCAGATGCAGGTATTTTTCATGAAAAATATGTAAATGTACTAAAATTAATCCACTTTTATTACTGGTGGGAGAGGAAGGATGTGTCTGGGTTAGGGTACTTATGGACATGGCTGATTAAAAAAAATTAAAATAAAAATGAAAAGGAATGAAACATGTCTGAATAAAATTCATAGAATTACATTCATGCTTAACTGTCTGGGATTAGAAATTCATGGCATTAATTGTACCAAGCATTTAGGTGTCCTTATGACAAAGAGTTCTTCAGTTCAACTCTTAACAGAAAATGTTCACTATATATTGTTCTGAAATTATTAATTTATGATATGTATAATTATTTATTTTCAGAAAAAAGCTCTCACTGTGTTCCCTGATGGATTTATTAAAATAATGGTTTATAGCTCTGTACAGAAGACTGTGTGCAGGACTAAATGAGTAACAGAATTGTGCTTAAGTGTAGTAATACTAAGGTGTCCTCTTCTTTGTTTAGCAGCAGAATAAGTACTTCTGTCTGGATTTATAAAAGATGGTATCAGATATGATATAAGAAACTTTGTAGGGTGGAGCTTCTTGGTAATTAAAGCTTGTGAACAATCCTAAGAAGTTGTGCCATCTTTCATAATTTCAGGTGGGTTGTGTATGTGGCATTTCTGAATGTCTAACTAGTAAATTCTGGGTGTTTGGTGAAGAACAAGGTGTTGGTGAACAGAATCTTCAAATGTGTGTGTGTGTGTGTATATATATATATATATACACTGTTATAATAAATTGATGGTCAAGGATGGATGTTTGAATAGGAAAAAACATCTGTTCAAGCTCATTTATGCTGCTGCCCAGAGGAAGTGCCCCTGCTTCCTTAAAGAAGCAAATGCTGTAAATTCCATGCAGTAATTCCAGTTTTGCCTTAAATAGTTGGGTATCAGCTTTTTGTTTAAAAGTTAAAGGGGTTAAATCTTTGTGATGGTCCTAATGAGGGGGATGAGGAGGGCGAGACTTACCCTGAAGCTGTAACACTGTGGCCCTTTCATGAACATCTTCCCTATTTGGGATTTCTACTTTAAAACTGTGTTGAAAGATGATTTAAAATGCTGTTGGCTTCTGCCTTCTCCTGCAGCAGGAAAAGAGAAGGCCTGCAAGGAAAAAGTGACTTGGAGTACTTTTCAGGAGTACGTGCGTCGTGCCTGGCCTGTCATAAAATATTTGTGTGATTCTCCTCTCCCTTCCTTGAGCAGTTCCCACAGTTCATAATGTTCCCTCAGTAGCTCTTATAGGGGGTGGTAAAAGGAGGTTAAAAGTTCTGTAGCCCCATCTACAAGGACAGCCAGTAAAGTTCTTGGTTCCCCTCCCAACAGCAAGTTATTCTGCCTGGGAGTAGTACTATATATTTATATTTGTCCGTGTCTCACTTGCTCGTGAGGCCAAGAGATGATGAAGAGATTTCAGTTCATGTGTGAGATGTGAATGTGGCATTGTGAATACGTGCCTCGGATTTCCTCATTACAATATTTATCATTTTTCCTGAAAGTTCCTTTCCTCTGGTGGATTGTTCATCCTGTAGAATAAGTCAGCTATTTCCTGTGCATCAGCATAATGTAACTTCATCTGCACTCAGAGGGCTTTGGACCCAGTCAAAAGCTTAATATTTTTGGTAAGTTTATGGAAATTTAGGAACTTCGCTCTCCACATTTCAACAGTTCTTCCCAGTGTGGTCCATGCCTGGAGATGCACTTGTTCTCCACCCCCTCGTGTCACTGTGATGGAGTGGCAGTGAATGCACAGGAAAATTGTCCCTGGTCCCCCTGACCCTTGAGTGTGCCTTTGGCCCTTCAGCCCTGTGGGATTGCTGGGTCCTGCACTTGCTCCTGCTTCGTGTCGTTTGAACACGGTTTTGAATTGCTTTGTCTGAACATCTTTGCCTTTTATTTGCCACCAGTGGAATTTATAACTCTAGTTGAACTTGGAATACCAAGCTGGAGCTCACAGTGCCAGCTCTAGTTAGCACTTCCCATCCCAACACGCTGTTCCGTGCTTTAACAGCCTAACACGGTTTTCCTGCTGAGGAGCTAAATCAGAGCGAATTTATTTTGGGAACATTCTGTTCAAATTCAACCAATTTCAAGAAGGGGATTAAAAATACATTAGACATCTTTTAGAAATCCTTGGTTCTTGTGAATCCTTTCTTCTCAGGCAGCAGCTCAAGCAGCGCCACAGTAATGGGCAGGTGTGGCTGTGTCTGCCAGGTAAGGATTGGGGCAGGTTTAGTAAATAGGAGATGATTTCATCCTGTTAATGCTGAGCTCAGTGTGCTCCCGGTGTGAAGAGAGGCATTAACTGGAATGCAGAGGGCTCAAAAGCTGGATGAGGGTGGAGGAGAAGGGAGTGACCTGGAACAAGGAACTGTCCGGGGCAAATGGGGGGCTGGTGGAGAACAATTTTGGCAGGAGAAGATGCTGGGGATCTGTTGGTGCTGGGCCGTGGTGCTGCAGCACTGAACATGACACAGGGTCACGGAGGCAGCCTGGATTCTCCTCTTCCAGGCTTTTTAACACTTGGATTTGTAACCAGGGAATGTTGCTGCTGCACATGGGATGTTTCATTAGTGAACCGCGTGGATTGCTTGGAAGGAGGGTCAGGACAGCAGAGGTGCTTTGTAAGAACTAAATATGCATAATAAATGCAAAGAGTGTAAGTGGTTAAAGTTGGACAGAGGCCACAAGTTTAAAAACAAACAGGAAAAAACACCCTCTCCGAAATTTCTGCCATCTGTTCTTTTGCTCCCCATGTTCATCACCTTGATCCTATAGAAAAGAAATAGGGAATTAAGGGCTGACTTCTAAGTGGCCATGATTCATAGCAGAATTCTGAAAAGGCTCTCAGATAAGATCAGGCTTACTCCTTATGTGTAGAACAAAAGGAATTCTTCAGCTTTTAACAAACCTGAGATTTTTTTTCTAAAAACCCCCTTGATTCTAAGAAATTATGTGACATCTTGGTCACTTCATTAATGTTAATATTTTCTTCAGAAAACTGGTTGTTCATTATGATAATTGAATTATGCAGTTGTTAAGTTTCCTTGGCTAATTTACATGCCATCTTTTCACATAGGTTTGGCCATTACAATTAATTTTATTTTCCAGAGAAGTGTTGCCTGCTATCGATGAGTTCATTGCATGAAGGATTTGACCTTTTTTATTCAATGTTAATATGTTAAGTATCGAGTGGACAGAGAAAGCTACAAGCTGTGGCAGTCACAATTTGTGTTCTCTGATGGATCTGTGTGAAGATTTCTCTAATTTTACAGTTTGTCCCCACTGGATTTGCACCTTCCTGTGTCAGGGGGTGGATATAACACACTGTCCTTTGTTTATGCTGAGTTGCCAGTGGAGTGAAAAACTTTGATCTTCACTCTCTGTGTATATTAAACACACACCCAGGAGCTGCAAAAGAGTTTAAACAGTGAAGAACAAATCAGAAATTCCCTGTACTGGGCAGGTGTAGCTCCAGCAGGAGACAGGCAGGTATTTTAAGTGGAATTTCTTGTAGAGGCCTGTGCAGAAAATGTCTGTGTATGGACAGAGTGAGGAGAAGTTACTGGTGCATTCAGATGGATGATTTCTTTTTCAGGAAACTAAAAATAAATGAACAATGTGAAACTGCAAGTTTCATTTTAAATAAACTTAATATTGTCTAACTATGGGGAAAAATGAGCTTTTAAAACCATTTTCATGTTTGTACAGTGTTATTTGTTGCTACCTAACAGTGCTTCTCTTTCTCCCCAGTGGTTGGTACAAGGCTGAAGAAAAGTCTACCCCTGTGGGACTTGTTTTCCAAAAAGCTTTTGGCAATTATAAAGCTGTTAAATACTTGATTTTGTTCAACTGATCCCCTTTATCATGATTTAAGGTCTGTGAGAGCCTTGATTGCTTCCCAGGGGGTTGGTCAGGATCAGTTTGGTTTTCAGGTACACACTACACACATCACCTTTGTGCTGAAACAAGGATGTGTTTATCAGCTTATTAATGACTTGTCAGAGTTTCAGAGGTTGGTGTATCTTTGTTGTTCTAACACTATTAAATAGCTAAAGAATAGAGTACAATTTCCATCAGATATTGTGTTACTGTATTTCATGGAATTACCTCTTTCTAACGAGATGTTTTGTTATTTGCACACATACACACATTTGGTGGTTTGTTTTTATTTGGAGGGCATGCTTTCTTCATTGTGTTTGGCTGTTTTTTTAACTTTTTAATTGAAGCATTTACAATATCGTTATTTTTGTTATAGTGAACCCTTTTATTGTTTCAGAAGTGAATGAATCATATATTCTGGGTTATTTTTTCCTGGCAGATATTTTTCTTTAATGGTTACTCAGGGCTCGCTTAAATTATACAGATGAATAATACTTGAAATGCAATATCTGATTCATCATTCATAATGTTACAATGAAAAACCTTGTGAAATTATATATATAGGTCTCTTTACTTGCAGGAACAGCACCTTTAAAGGGGATAAGGCTGGCTGTGTAGCTGTTGTAGGGCAATGAAATAGTCCTTCTTCAGTTCTGTTTGCTCTGAGTGCATCTCTATTTCCTAAAATCTTGTTCTATTTCCCAGGTTTCTCTCCTCTGTCCCACCTGGAAGAACAGGTGCTGGCCCTGCAGCAGGGTCCAGATCTGTGCTCTCTTTGCAAGGACAGGGTGTTTTCAGTGGAGTGTTGTGTGAATATTGTCATGAAAAGGTGTTGGAGGGGATCCTCTGCCAGTCTAACAGTAGCCAAATATAGTTAAATTTAATTTTGGCAACGAACAGAGCAGGAAATAACCTGGTGTGGAACCTGCTCATGGTAAATGGCCTTTACCTGTTGAATCCCAGTTTCTGTTGAGTCCCAGTTTCTGTCTGGCCTCCAGGCCCAGTCCCAGGTGGGAGAGTCCAGGTGCACTTCTGGACTGCTCAGCATGAGTTAAACGCCCAGATCTGAATGATAGGGATGAGTAAGTGGCCCCACATCCCCCTGAGAATGGAAGAGAGGGGTGTCAATACTCCCTATTTTTTCTTACCCGTGTGCATCCTCGTAAATTTGTTCATTATACTGAGTTTTAAAATCTTTAGAAGCTTAAAAGTATCACAGGAGCATCTAATACGTGGGCGTGTGTTTCTGTGAGCACAGCGTGTGTGAAACCTGAAAAGAGGGAGTCTGGTTTTGTGCATCTGTGTAACTGAGTCACGGCATCTGGAATGTAAAGACTTAAGTTCTGGTGGATTTTGTTTGGTCGTACACAGATTGTTTTTTCATATGTTTCCCAGATTCGCTGCAGGTAGGTTTAAAAAAAAAGGCAAAACCGACGGAAATAACACCAAAAAAACCCAGATCTGCCCAACTGCTCTGTATTTTCTCTGTTGCCCCTGCACAGAGCTGCTGTCCACACAAGTATTTATAAACAGCCAGTAATGCAGTTTCTTTTGCATGCACAGAGCCCTGGGGAAAATGAGGAAATGTTTTAATATGTGTGAGGTGTTCAATACTTTGCTTTGCTCTGCTTTATCTTTCAAAGAGCTGGGGAGCCTGCCTGAAAAACTAGAATACACTCCCTGGGAGCTTCTATTACCTTTGTTTGAAACAGTCAAACCTCTGCTGCTGGAACTCGGGAGAATCCACGGACAGAATGACTAGAACAGCAAATATGACTTCAAAAAAATGTGGTTATTGGATGAACTGGTCCCAGTCCAGCTGCGGTGGATAAATGGCTTTTGCTGTTGCTTTAAATCTGCGATGTGTTGGTATTTTGGCGGAGGAAGAAAAACAAGGGTATTAGAAAGTAATTTACTGCAGCGGGATTAACAGCAGAGTGTGGTGTTTGTGCGAGTGGGGCTGCACGGAGGGCCGAGATGTGTCTGATAAACAGGACGAGGTCTAGTCTGACAGCTGGCAACAATAGCCCCTGCTCGAGTCAGGTGTACTAAATTAGCAAATCTATTACAAGGCACCAGGAGAAATCTCGCAGAAGACAAGCCTTGTAGGCAGAAGTGTTGCCAAATGGGAAATGATTCATCGTCTCTGAATGGGATGAGCACTGAGCAGAAGCAGTTTAAACCTCAGACTGCTTTGGCTCATAAACCACCAAATATGTGATTAACACTTTATCTTCCCCAATCCCCTGGGTTTCGTTGTCTCCCGAGTCTGTGTTTAGGGTCAAAATCAGTGAGACTCCTTTGGTCTAATCTCTCTTTTGTATGTTTGGACGTGTTTAGGTGTTTTTTTTGACTTTGCATCCTAAAAACCTTCCCATCCTGTGACCTTTTGGGAATAGCACCTTTTAGTGAGGATTGTTCCGTGTCAGGGGTGCAGGCACAACTTCCTGAGCTGGCTTAGTATAGTTTATTTGCTTATATTTAGTGCAAATCCGTGATTAGCTGGAGATGCAGTTTAACACAGGATGCCAATTCCAAGGCGCTCACTGCATTTTGATTTTTAGTATTTAAAAAACTTATACCACTTTAACTTCGGTAATGCCATTTGTAGTTTACAAATGATAAACAGCTGAAAGATAAACAGGAAATATATTTGTGAATTCTTAAATTTAGTGAATGCAGAAAGGAGGTACAGTTTACAAAATGAGGGAATGTAAAGGGGAAAAAAATCTTTGTCTCTTTATATATTATCAGTGTTTTAACATGTCTGTGGTCTTATTTCAGTATAAATTGTCCTCTTGGGTCTAAGGTACACAGATTATAGAGACAATAAAAAAATTAAGTTACTGGGAGGTGTTTAGTATTAAGTAATTGAGATTGTTTTACAGTTACAGGAGGTAGTTGTGAGAGGAAAAAATATTGTACTTGGTAAGTTAATTATTTACTAAACAATATATTATATTTGGGTGCCCTTGGATAGCACTCAGCACTTGAGATATCCAAGGAGCAGTGTGTCTAGGGAATGAATGTAAAGATTCCTCTGGAAAACTCTGCCTGCTCTTATCTTGCATGTGCAGCCATGTAAGAAATGGTAGAAATTACAAGTGATATTTAGTGTAACACTTTGTGAGCAGAACTGCAAGAGGCTGAGGGTTTCCAGAGTGAAAGGCTCCAGGGAAATGAGGGCTTTCCATTTGTGTGTCCCCCCAAAATCCCCCTCGTGTCCCCCTGGACTGTCTGAAGTTCAGACCTGGTGTTTGAGATCAGTGGAGATACTTCTGTGCTCCTTGTGCTCAAAACCCACTCTGCCTTTGGAAGAGCCTGGTAATAAAATGTTCTCTAACTCGTTGGGAATATTCCCCTGGATTTTCACCCACTTGCTGTACTGCTGGGATTGTTGATTCACAGTGTTACACTTCTTGCATTCATGTACTCAGCTTTAGACTCCTCCTTTCTGTCTCATCTCCTTCCCATTATCTTGCTTAGTCTTCACTGTCTGCTGCTTAATATCTTCTACTCTGTGCTCCTCTTTCTCAACAAAATTCTTGTATTTTCCCTGCTTGAGCATTGCATCTTCCCCCCAAATTTTTGAAGTTCCAGTTTAAATAACATGGTAAATGTAAAATTTAAATTAAATTTAAAATTTAATTTAAATTTTTGCACAAGATCCCTTATTTTCACGTATCGATGAACTATTTCATCTGAATCTCTTGGTGTTCTGTTTCTTCTTCTGTCTCTGTTCTATTATTTCTTACAGTACAATATAAATTGTACTGATTTGACCAAATGATTTAAGCAACTTGTGGAGGACCAAAGTAAAACAAGAAAAACAAGGCTTTCCTATAAGTTGAAATAAATAGGATTGTTCATCCAATTATCTCCTCTGTTCAACAGCAGCAGCTTCTTAAACTGTTTGGATTTGTTCTGTAGGGCACATCTGTTTACACAAATATTACACATATTAAAGGAGTACAATAACTTAACCAAATCAGTTTATAAGTTGTATAGTCTATTGATACAATAATCTCCTGGAGATGAGGCTTCACGGGTGTCTGATGGGGAATAAGAGTGGACATGGGAGTGATGTTTGAGTGGTGACATTGCCTTAATTTTCCATATATGCTGCTTTTAAACAGCTGGAGTTTTCCTCCCTGACGTGGTGTTGCATTTCTGCAGGTACAGAATTCCATGATCCAGGGGCTTAGTAACCAGGAAAGGTGTGTACAGAATCCACACATCTCCCTGCTGACCCTGCTTGATTTTTGGCAGAAGCCAAACTGCCGAGTTCCAGAGAGAGGCAGCTTCCAGAATGGAAAGCATTCCACTCAAACAAAATTTTTCCCCAAAAAAGTAAATCTGGGGATGTTGTGTTTGAATGTTTCAACTGTACTAAATGAGAAAAAGGCAGGATCCACATATTAGTGAGGAGACAGAATGTCTGAGGTTGGGGATGTTGGTGCTCCTGCAGGAGGATGTAAGAGTCCATCACTCATCTGTATTGCCCCATAGAACATGATTTCAGTACCTCAGGTGTGTAAATCGTGCTGAACTGGGAGTTTAGATTAAGGGCAGATGCTGAATTAGTGATTTTTACTAGTGATACTACCAAAATCATGATCCTCGTGAAATCTAAGTTTTATTTATTAAGGAACTATATTTTTTTAAAATTACTGAAATAATTCAAGTTACAGATTTGAAACGCCGGAATTAATTTTTTTTCCCCTAACAAAAGTTCTCCCTTTTGTTAGTGTTGACAAAACCAATATTTACAACATTCTGCTGAGGAGTGGGAATTACTCGAGGAGGGTGAATGATGCGCGTGCTTTTGGGGGCTTTTTTTTTTTTTCCTGGTTCTTTTCTTTCTGCCTCTCCCCAGAAAAGCAGTGGCTTCCCCCAGGGATCATGTCTGCAGCAGAGAGAGCTGGGAGACTTCCTGGTGTAAATCAGGCTGTGGCTGTGTCCTGCCAGGGATGGCAGCGCTCCTGGAACGCTGCTGGGATCCACAATCCCGGGCACCCAGGAGTCCCACTGAGCTGCAGGTGCCTCTTGTCTGAGCCCTTTTGGAAATCCAGGGCATTTTTGTCTGGTTGGTAATTAGATCATGGATTTCTTTTGTTGGTGTCTCTACTCCAGCTCATTCAGAGGGTGGAGAGTTTTACTGCAGTGAAACAAATCCGAGGGCTCTGCTCCTTGTTGCCATGATTTTCCCCGGCACCTTTCCAGAGGTGCACGAAACACATCAGGCAGAGCTAGAATTTGTTTCTCCCCTTAGCTTTTCCCCTCCCAACTCCTGTTCCTATCAAAAGAAACTAAGAAATAAGGGCAGATTTCCATGTTACCTTATTTTTTACCCATCAGAGGAAGGATCCTATGCTCTATTAAGTATTTTGCAAGTTGGTAATTCTGCATTGGTCGCTTCTGTTGTGGTTAAAATCTGACTGCTGGGATTGCAAACAAGTCTTTAAGGATTGAGGTAAGATTTTAAGAACGATGATTCTAAAGGTTTGAGATGAATAACCCCCTTTTCTTTCCCTGAGCTCTTCAAAACTATTTTATTCCTGTATTTCTTCGATAATTGAGTTAATGCTTGTATTGGAGTTTGCTTTACTCACACTTGAATATAATAACCACCTCTGCAGGTTTGAGATTAGTTAATCTTGGTAATGTTACTTTAAATTAAAGCTTTTTTGACGGACTATGTATTTAATACTGCAGGAGGGTAAAAAAATAGAGAATGGTACAGCAAATATAACAGCAAAGCTGGTGTTTCCCATCCTGATTTTGTTTACTGGAATTTTATACTTGCTACCAATGTGAGAAACAGAAGGGATATATTTGAAATTGGTCTGAAAATTGATCCTTGACTGCTGACTCTTGCTTTGAAAGTCTTCTAATGGCTGTTGATTTAAAGCTGTGTTGTTCCCCCCAGCCCAGTTGACCAGCACAGTCTCTGTGAGTGGTGTCTGGTGATGACTTCATGGCACAGTAGTGGTTTTTCAGATGTTGAAAAATGGGTGAGATGGGAGGGTTAGGCCCTTTTGGAGTAGGGTGGAGAAATGAAATGGAATTTCTAGTGTATGAAAGTTATGCATTAGAAACATCCTGGCTGGTCTGAGAGGCTCCATCCACGCTGAACCAGGAAATGCAAATATTCCCAACAGCTTTTGTTTTCTTTAAGTTTCCCACGTGTTACTTCTGCTCCTTTCTCACTGAGCTGTGGCTGAAACCCTAATTTACACAGAGCCCTGATGGGGATGGTTTATCCTGTATCATTCACCTGTAACATGAACATAATATAGCTAAAAAACCCGCAACCAAACCCAACTATTTCTGCACCTACTTACTCAATTTAACTGCTTCAAACATGAATCTCCAGAAAAGAGCCTTGCAGGCCTTCCTGGGAGGATTTGCTACCTTCACTGCAGAAGTGGCAGCATAATTTCTTGCCTTTACCTCTTGCCAGGCGTGTCAGACACCCTGGACACATGAATAGGGAGGGTGACGTGTGTGGCACTGAGCCCATCGCCGGGTGAACCTGGGAAATGGGAACGCACGAGCGGCTGGGAGGAGGAATTCAATGGCGTGGGGGGAGCTGGGAGTTTTGTTTTACTTTTGGCTTGGAGTGGAGTAAGGGAGGAGAAGTGGAAAAGGAAGCCTTTTGTTTACAGTAAAACAATACTGTGAAGTAGACATGGTGATGTAAAAGCAGGAGTCTAAACATGGCAAATCCAGGCAGGCTCCATCTGGCCCCGGCCACGAGTCCCCGGCACAGACTGTTGGAGTCTGGAGTCGCTGCCGTGTCGTCCTTCCTTACAGGAATTTAAAATAGCCTTGGAGACTCTGCCCCAGAATTTTATTATTGCATGAGATGAATGATTTATTGGCTTAACCGTTGCTGTTCAGTGGTGCAGTGCATCTCTGTGAACCTGAGAAATGCGTGGTGTTTTCGGTTGGAATTTTAATCTCTGTGAGTTGTATCCCATGCGAGTGATAAGGGTCTAGAATTCTAAATCTACTCAAAGCACAACCTGTTCTTATAGGCAGAATTTAATGGAGTGAATCTGTTGGAAAGAAAAAATGTGCTGTTACTGTGTTAGTTTCTGGCATATTTTGCAGTGGTTTAAATGATTTTGTGTTATTAAGGCATTTGTCACTTCTGGATATCCGTGTTGCTGTTTGAATGCAGGTTATTGTGGTTTTGTTTGTTTAGTCCCAGAGGAATAATCTTGGTTTGTTGAGACACGGATTTCTAGCTGACAGTGCTTATAAGCAGGTGCATGTGATCCTTGGAAATGGGTTTCATTTTACATGCAGTATATTAAGGATTTAGTGTCTGGCTTGTGTTGAAGTTGAACTTACAGAAATGTGTTTATGGGACAATTTAGAATTTTAACAATTATTAAAGGAAATTCTTGTTAAAAGTTCTTTTCTAGTACTATGTTTATCCTATTGCATATCTTAATAGAGTTTATTTTAAAGCTGTCTACCTTGTGTTTGGACATAAGTCTAGCAGTGATGCTTTTATATCTCACTTAGAACTAGTGTTTGAATATTTTTTTCCAACCTGACGTGCTCATATTAAATAGCACTTTAAAAATCCATTAGTGCTTTTGAATTGTTCTGACACATATTCTTAGTAGAATTAGTACCCGATTCTACATTAGGTTTAATCGGGGTGTATAATTCTGAAAGAGAATTAGAAATTTGTTTCCTCCCACTGTGAGGTCTGAATGTACCTGTGAGGTGGCTGTGCCTGTTGGAGAAGTTGCCATCCCTTCCACGTTGTCCTGACTTCCACAGCACAGGGACAGAAAGGATCATGTTGTGAGGTTCCTAATTCACATCCAGCCTCTGTACATGTGTTTTGTACTGACTCTACTTTAGAGCTCGTTGGGTTATTCCGAATTTCTGGTGCTTTGGGAGCCTGGGGAAGAGCAGCTGTCCCTAAAACAGAGCAGCCTGGCAGCAGTTGTTTGTACACTTGCAAGAGAAATGCTTTTTTGTGGTTTAACTGCTCTTTGGGAAATAGAAAACCCGAATATTTAAGGTGAAGATTGTGTCTCTGAAAGAGGATTAGAAATTAGAGATGTCTCTGAAAACCCGAGGGGTGTTAGCTGGTTGTTTTGGTGTCCTGGGGGCAAAATCAAGACAGAGGCAAGAGGGAAAGCTATCAGTCTGTATTAAAATGAAAGTATTGGGGGGTGTACTTTGTTTTTAGAGCTGAAAAACTCAGTAAAGGTATGGGGTGCACCTCTCCAGTGCAACTGTGAGTGGCCATCAGAAGGGCAGAGTGGCTGATCCTCCCTCCTCTGCAGCTGCACAGGTTTAGGGAGGGTGTGACTGCAGGGGAAGTCAGGCAGCTCTTGGAGCCAATGGCCAACTAATCCATCTCCCCAGAAGGTTAATTTTCTGTTAAGCCAGTTCAGCTTCCTGCTCTACCTTGGCATCCCTGGGATTGTGGACCTGCTTGGAGGGAGGAACAGCTGCAGCCCCGTTCCTGGGGGGTGCAATATGAAACCCATCCTGGTTGGAATAACGCTCAGCTGCTGCGTTCTGACCCGTTTCATGCTGCAAACCCTTCTTTACTCAAACCCCTGCACACCTGTAAAACACATATATGTTAGGTTTACTTGTCTTTGTGTGCCCCTTCTTGACGATAATCCATTGCAATCTTCCAAAATGCAGGAATTTCATTAAGTGAAAGTAAACTTTAGTTTATGATCGCGTCCTGTCGCTTATTCTGTTCATCTGCAGAAAAAGCACCTTTCTAAGGAAATGAAACCTTAAAAAAAAAAATGCTCAGAGAGATTAATTGTAAAATAAAACTTAACGTGAATAGTTGGGATAAACATTTTTGTTTCAAAACCTTAATTGAGGAAGTTATTACCTCAACAGCTGGATTTGCAAATCTGTGTGGTGTTATTTACAGCTCTTTGTTCGATGAACAGTTGAAGACCTCCTGTTTTATATCTTCCCATGTGGGAATTCAGGCAGGTCCAAGGAGGGAATGCAAGCAGAAAAATATAAGTTTCTCTGGAGCGTGCCAACAATGGAAGAAAGCAGTAGGAATTTGTTCGAAATGTTTCAAGTATTGAGCCATCCTGCTGGAACCTGTGCCTGTCACAAATGCTTCTCTGTGAGAAATAAGTGAATTTGCAAGGAGTTTTGCACAATGTGGGGAAAAGTCCGTTGTGTCAGCCATAGGTTCAAACACCCGAGTGGTTTCTGGGTCCCAGGGGCACCCTCCAAAGGCAGGAGGGGTGTGTGTGTGTGCCTTCATTTGCCTCCCTCCCTCTCCCTCCCCCAAGCAGGCTCATTCCAATCAGCAGTGTAATTGGAATGCAACCACAGTCTGGAGGAGGAAGGGGAATTTTTGGCAAGGAGAGGCAGAGCAGTTGGGAGCTTTATTCAGATTAAAGCATAGACGACCATTCATTATCAGTACAACACACATTAGCAACAGCCCAGCATTGTGTTTCTACAGCTGGGACCGATTTCAGTGATTGTATTGCACTGCACAGAACATGCAAACAACTGGGATCTGATCACAAACCCAGCACTAATGGCTTTCCTTAAAAGATGCTCTTTCTGTAGGGGGAGAAAGACTTGTCTTCCAAGTGAGCTGTTGTGGTAAAAACTGATAGGCAGCCTGTCCTTCTGCTGGCTCTCCCATGTGTTACATATGTTCTGGAACAAGCACTTCTTCTGGGAGAAAAACCCTGGGGGAAAGAAAAAAAACCAACAGGAATTATAACGTCAAAACTGTTGGTTGGGTTGGGAAGGCTGAGCTTGTTCTTCTGTGGTGATGACACGTGGAAAGCCAGAAGATTAGTAAACATAATCTTAGCTTTGGAGCGAGTCCTTTCCTTCCCCGAAACCTCAGGGCTGGCTGTTGACACAGTGGTGGTTCTTACGGATGGCTGACCTGGGATGGGGGGTTTCCTACTAAGTCATGTCATTTTAAATGTCTCCATTATGGGTTTCCTTCTGAGCTCGTTTCCATGGACATTTCTGATTGCTTTTTATTTTCTGACCTGTCTTCCCATTACCTTTCACCGATCGTGTCTCAAACATACACACATTTAAAAATTATTTACTTAAGATAGCTGAAGCAACGTTTTTTTTTTTTAACATAGAAATTTTAAACTCAGTATATTTCTATTGTGCTTGGCTACAGCTGTAGCCCTGAGGTGCTCCTACCTCAAGCACATTTAAACCTGGTCATTTGTCATAAATCAAGAGACATGGTGTTATTGATATCCTTACTACTCTGCAATAAACATACTTTTTAATACTGACATAAAATAGTGGTAATGTATAACATAGGATGCCTTCCACAACAACAGCTTGATGTCATTAAAAGTTTGATTTTTCTGTAAAAATGATTCCAAAGTAGAAAACAGTTGTAACAAGAGTTCTTCAAAAAGAGTAAGAAGAGTTCAGAAAATGAGAGAAATATTTATCTTTCTGTAAAATTCACCTTTTGAATATTCATTGTTCCTGTCATTTTTTATGTGGGTTTAACTGGTTATTCACACCCCCCTCTGTAATTGCATGTAAATTTTGATAGCCAACACACAGTTTGCAGGAATTTGGGGATGTGAAGTATTTTACATTTACTTGCAATAGTTAAATAACTTTTCAGTAAACCATTCTTTGTCAGTCACTGGAGTAATAAATCAGAAAAAGGAAATTGGCAAACGTGATTCACTTAATTCCTATTTTTGAGTGTTTTGTAGCAAAGCTGTCACAGAAGGAGACTGGGTAGCTTATACTATAATGCTCTTTTCAAGTTTCTGTGAGCTGACCTGAGTAGCATATGTTAGAATGAGATCATAAAGCACGATAAAAAGATATTTAATGTATGTATAGTATGTACAATTGATGTGCTGTTTGTCTTGGCACGTATGTATTGTTCCTTCATATTGGAATATTAATGTTCTCCTGTCTGTAGACTACCCAGGAAGTCTGTAATAAACACAAAACATAACTATCCACTGACTCACTGATACCCTGTAATAAATACTTTATCTACAGATGTGTGCTAGAAGCCATTAATGTCATTTGATGATGCACTTACAACACAACGCTCCCCCCCTTTTTTTCCTGAGTATATCCAGCCATTGGTTCGTGTTCTAGTTCCAGTGCAAGTTTAAACAGCTTAACTTCTTGTTTTAAAATAATTTCAATAAGAAGTGCCTTAAAACAAGCACGTACAAATAACAAATAACCCCCTCCCGTGCCCTTGTGCCTCTGGAGGACCCGTTTGTGGTAGATCTGATAATGGCGTGGGTTGGGTCCAGAACCATCAGCATTTTAACTTGGCTTTGTCCAGGGAAATAAATCTCCTTGTGGTTCTTTCTGCTTTTTGAATCTTTAGCTCAAATGGAACATAGGATGGAGGACTCAGAGATAATGAAGTCCCATGAGTTTTCTGAGAATCATTGCCTGGATAAAGAGGAGACCCAGGCAGTGACCTGGAGGGAGAGGAAAAAGCTGCAGCAGGAGATCCTGAGTTGCCGGAGCACGGGAGGGTCTGTGTGGGAGAGTGTCTGTCTGACCGCTGGGAAAAGCCTCAGCTATAGCTCTCAGTCAACCATAAAACATAAATCCATAGGAAGCCAAACTTCCTTAGTTTTTATTCTCAAGGAACTATTAATCAGTTGGTTATCAGAATATTCAGAATAGGTTGAAATACGGTGTTGAAACTGTTAGAAAAGTGGAGCATAAACTCTGGTGCTTTTCCCACCAGCGTTGTGCAAAAAGAGTCCTGAGCTAGATTAGAGCTCTGTGTGTGGAAGGAGATTGTTTCACTTAAAACTGAGCTGGGACCTGGGCTTTTTCACCTAAAATACCTGGCACAGAGGGTGTTGTTAATGGAAGGCTTCTCAGCATCTCTCCTGTTTTGTTAACCTGACAAAGCCAGAGTGGGTTGACATCTGACTTTCCTTAAATGTGGTTACTAGAGAAGGAAATCTTGAGCCAAAAATATTAGTTTGTTCACTCCTGGCTAATTGCTGGGGGAGCAGTTATTAGTCTGTGTGCTGTGCATGTGCCTGATCTTATAAAAATGGGACTTGGGTTAAACTACACTGGCAGGCTTGCTGTACTTTTGAAAAGGAGTCTTATAATTTGTTAACCTTGCAATTTGTCTCTCAAAAGATTAGTCAAACCTCTTTTGTCTTGGACATTATACAGTCCCAGGAGCACCCTGTATGGCTCACTGTGCTATGGATGAATTTTGACTTAACTATTGGATTTAAAGCCTTCACCTTCATGTGACACTTCCCATTACTTGTAATGGTTGAAATTGTGACAATAATTATATCTTTTTTAGATGTTTAAAAAAAGGGGCCATTTATATAAGCATCTATTTTATTTGAAGTTTTTCACCACTACCTGAAAGGTGGCTGGTGAGAAATAACCTCTTGCAGTTCTTGGGCAGGTGATTCTCAGGCTGAGGATATTCTTGTAATTAAATCTTCAGGCACTGGAAAAGCAGTTTGCTAGGTTTGTCTTATTATCTATTTCTTCAAATACATTTAAGTTGTTCTCAATGGTATGAACAGAGTAGGCTTTAAATTGCTGGACACATGGAATTCTTTAGTAACTGTGGATTTTTATTACGTCATCCTAAGGACTTCATTGGAATGTTCTGTGGAGTAGATGGTGGTGTGACAGTCTTTTCTACATGTGCTTGAACTCCAGGTATCAGAAATACCTAAAACATTTGGCTCTCCATTAGTTTTTTACTGCTGTTGACTGTTTGGAATTATTGGGTGGAAATCCTTTAAATGGAGCCCTGCTGCTGAATGGAGAGAAATTCTATTTATTACTTTTATCGTCTTTAAAACAACCCAACAGCTGACAGCCTGGAACCAGGCAATTTTTTTCCTGGTCTAATTGTTAGCAACCCCTTGAATCGAAGTTCCTGGGAACCTGTGTGTGCCTTTCCTGTGGAATATGTCAAAGTGAGAGGATTGTTCTGTGACTGCCTGCAGCCACTGATAGCTGTCACCTTCTGTTTTGACTGGAGGATCCAAACTCCGTAGACCTGAGCTGGATTTTGCAGTGCTGAATTCCCGTGGAAAAAAGTTCCATTAAAATCTACATCTTTATGGACGTAAAAAGGGGGAAAACATGAATTCCATTGATTCAGACTGTTCAGGGGGGTGATTCTGTGCCCTGACCGTGGAGATCCCCACGGGAATGTTCGTGGACCTTTGCCTGCTTTCAATCCGATACTGCAAAAGAAATTAGGGAATCAGGAGCCCTTCAGGATCGATGGGGGGATACTCTGGGGGGGAAAGCAGGGCCAATTCCATTTGGTTTTAGGTGATGTCTTTGGGATGGGATTATTGGATGCACTTTTCTGTCTTTGCATTTCCTGGCAGTAATAAATATTGGCGACCTCATAGGAAAAACATCCCAGGGAATTGAACAGCGAGGAGCCTCCTGCAGTATCACTTCCAACCAAATATCTCTTCCCTCTCCCCTGTTTTTAATTTTTTTTTTGTACTGGCTGTGGGAATTTGTGCTTTTACTCAATCCCCAAGAATCCTTTTGTGTTATCAGTAAATATTTTAATGTTTCACAGGGGAATCTAATATTTCCTGCTTATTAAACCTGTGATAATAGATAAGCCTTGAGTATTGCAGTTTGTGAGGAGAAGCCTTCATTGTGTGCCTTGGCATCTTCATATGAAAGTTGTCCCTTTGACCTTTTATTTATTTATTTGTTTATTTAAATTTATTCTCATAGGAGATTGTTTTCCCCTTGGTATTTTTGGTTGACAAGTGCAAATGTTCCTCCCCTTTTAAAGCCAAACAAACCAAAAAAAAAAACAAAAACCTGAAACAATTATCAGCTTCTACAAATAAAAGATATCTTTGGAACCATCAAAACTCTGGCCTTAGAAGTTAGTCTGCTCCACCCAGATGTTTTTCAGGTAAAAACCTTTTATTTATTACCATGCAGGATAACAGAAAAGCCTTGGCTGCCTAATGCTCTCCTTTTTATGATCAGGGAAGCTTTTGCTGGACTGTAGAACAATATAAATGATGAAGGAGCACAGTTTTCATTTATATTCATTTTATTTTGAGCAGGATTTTCTGGGATGCTGGACAGGTGAAGTAACAACTTCTTTTCAATTTGGCAGCCAGTAACTTAATTTTGTATTTCTGTTTCTCTTGCAGTACTGTGTGCAAAAAATCTGGTGAAAAAGGATTTTTTCCGTAAGTAGCTGTTAAAGTTTTATGCATTTATTTATAGATGGGATAAATATTATGCAGGTGCTGTAGCCCAATGTTTGCACATGATCATTGTATTAAGATAATTTTGCAATAAGGGAGGCGAGGGCTTTGATGTTTTTACACTGTTTTATTTCAGGGCTTCTAATTTTTTCTGAAGTGACACTCACCAGATTCATAATAATAATTAAAACACTGACACACTCTCTCTGGTTTTATGGGAGTGGGAAACAAATGTACCCACTCAGGCAAATGACATGTTTTTCAATTAGTGTCATATATTTATTAAAATGTTTTTCATGTAAGAACTTTTTGTCAGGCAAACAGATGTGCTTCTTAATTATTAATAATCACCTCATAATACCAAGCTACTCTGAAATTATATTTTAATTAATTTTAATAATGTTTTGAAAGAAGTGCTAAGAAGTAGATGAAGGAGGCAGAAAGGAATGTTATTTTCTGTGTCTGCACACACAGATCACCTGGGAGCAGGAGGAATTCCAAATATCAGACCTGAACTTGGGAAACAACTCGGAGAGGGGATGATACAGTGATCTGTGATACTTGTATTTGATCTGGGTTTCTATATTGACTGTATTGGGTGTTTGACAGTTTAATGGTGCCTGAAAATAAACCCAAACCAACTCAAGATTTGAGCTCTGTGATGCTCTTGAGTGCTGAAACACAGATCCCAAGGTCCTGTTCCTCCCCTTCCCCACGTGCCTTGTCTTTATCCCACGTGCTTTCCCTGGCGCTTGTCCTGCCCAGCTCCACCTGAGTCACCTGAGGAAGTGGAACTGGGACTAAATTGCTCTACAGCAAATGAGATTATTGTTTCCCCACCTCAGTTCCCCCACTGAGTCACTGAGCACTGGGCTGAGGGCAGGAATTAGGATGAGGGGGAAAAGGGACAGGATGGCCTGACCTGGGGGCAGCAGTGGTGGGACCATCCTTGGGGTCAGTGAATCCCTGGGTAGAATCCATCAGTTGGTTGTGCTGATTCTGGGCTGCTCCTGCTGCTTTTCCATGCCCAGCTGGGCAGTCCAGCACCATCTTAGCACTGATTTTTGCTGCTCACCTGGACTTGTGTTCAGTGTTTCTGAGGTGCAGAGCTGGCAGACAATGAAGCAGAAAGCTTAGAGGGAAGCCAAGTGCACCTCAAAAGCAACAATAACCTGTTACAGGCAATTTTCTGTAATACCAATATCAGCCAAAACCATAGTTGTGATTAATCTTAAACATAGGAAGGATGTAAATCTGTTTTCTCTGCCTTTGGCTGACTTCTTTGTATACTTAGAGTTTACTCACCCCTGAATTAGGAAGATTTAAGATGTTCAGATTTTTTTTCCCCAATGTGTTTGACTCAGACAATTTTTTATTGGTCCATATCAATGAAATAATCTACTAATTTACCATTCCCTGTACCTAATATGTCATGTTGTTCCCATTCATTAAATATGGTGCTCATTTATGAATAAAAGACAACTTGAAATAAGAGATTAAAAAGTGAATTGTGCAATGATGCAGGTCTTCAAAGCATCCTGAGCCATTTGCCAGGTTTTTTTCTTTTTCTTTTCCTCCCCTCAGGACTTCCTGATCCCTTTGCCAAGGTTGTGGTGGATGGATCTGGCCAATGCCATTCTACAGATACTGTGAAGAATACACTTGATCCCAAATGGAATCAGCATTATGACCTGTAGGTGGTAACAGTGATAACCAAAGGTTTGAAGTGAAAATCCTCTAAAGTCCCCAGACACTGTCAGATGTTCATAGAACTGTCCTGTGTCCCTGGGAAGGATCCCAGAGTTTATTAGTTGGAGTGAAAAATATATGTATCAAAATTCCACTTTCTCATTTCGAAATCTGAACCCCACATTTGTTTTCCTAGTGGTGATTTCTGCAGCATGCTTCAGGTGTACCACAGCATTATTTCATTGTAATATTTTCATGTTAACACTTCTGTAAAATGAAGCAAATAATTGACAATATTTCCCTCTTCTCTTGGTGCTGTTTTTGTCTGTTGTGGTGCTACAGTGTCTTTTTCTCTGTGTATCAGTTTCCTCTTCTGTCATTTTCTGTCCCAAATGTTCTTCTCACCAGGAATTGTTGTTACCATCACTTGAGCACCTTTGGGTGCTTCTGAGCAATATAATCAGTATGGCATGTACATGTCATGGTTTTCCTCTGTCTTTCTAAAGCATAGAATATTCTGTATAATACAAGTTATTAAAGCTTTTATTTTTATGTAGGTCTCTTTGTGGATGCTTTATTTTCCCTGTCTTTTAGTCTTTTATTCTTTATCTTTTTTCTTGGGGTGGAAGATGAGGAAGAGAAGTGAACTGGTTTAATTCATTATATTCTTCTGTTCTGATCTCTGACTTTATTCCCCTGGCTCCATTCCCTACCCTGTATTATTAGAAACTGTTTGAGCATATTTATGTGAGCTTTGGCCTTCACCAGACTTTCAGCAGATCAGTTATTTGTGCACAGAGAATTTCTTGTCCCTCCTTTTCCAAGTGAAGAAAAGCAGCTCGATAGTCTCTCAGCAGAATGTGGAAGACCTGGTTTAAAGTCATGACTTGATCTACTCTTTATCTGAATATCCAAGACTAAATATGTGAAGTCATTGTTCATAATGTGCAGGATACAGAACATTTTCATTACTTCTTAACAAAATATTGTGGCAGTTTAGTGAAATAATAGAATTATAGTTTTATTATCCAAACTCAGTCCAGGTTTAGGTTCTGCATGTGAGACTGTAATTCATATTCATTAGAAAAATGGATATAAAACAAATTTTTAAGTTCATGTATAAGGAATGGATCTTTATATTTAAAAAATTCTAAGTTATTTTGATTTTTTTAATGTTGTTAAACTATCAAAATGTTAATTGGTATAGAATAGAGATTTCAGACCTCTACCCTTCCATGTCCTCTCCAAAGGTTAGTCCAGAGCTAAGGAAAAAGCCCTGAAATGGGAGCAGAGGCTTTGATTGGTTTTTAGTTAGGTGGGTCCATTAATGAGCATTAATGCCCAGATTTACAGGGATAAAAGGTGGGAAGTGCTGCCAACAGTGGCTGAGTGTAAATCCCTCTGTAACCTTTGTCCAGCTGGGAAGGGATACTCCTGCCCAAGGAATGATGGGCATGGTTTGGAGTTAATCTGCTCCAAACTCTGTGTTGGGAATGTCAGTGATTCCCTGTGTCTTCCCAAGGATCTGCCAGTCCTGTCTGGGTGTTTGGAGTTCTGGGACAATGGATTTGACTGGGATGGGTTGTAAGGGGTGCTCAGTGCTCCATGGGCGAGTGATTTGATTCCCTCCTGGAGAAACTAAGGAGTAGAGGACATGGGAAATGAGGGAGGATGTTGATGTGCAACCAGAGGAATGGAAAAAAATGGTAAAATCTTTAGAAAAAAATTCCTTTCTGGTTATGATTTTTAAGGAAGGATGAACAGAAGGTGTTTTTAGGTTGTTTTATGGAACAAGCCGTGGTTGTATCTAGATCCTGTATTGTCTCAGCATTGAAGTGAGACTGTGATTGCATTATAAAAAGCAGAGATAGCAATGGGGTTTCTGGCAGAATGTTCTCCTCAGGCAGATTTGGGACATCTCTTGCTGGATTGTCTGAAGGAATTTAGACCTGCATGAAATATTTTTTGTGGGTGATGGGGTTTTTTTCTTGTTTGGGGAAGAACATCCCTTAAAAATTAGATTTTGTTTAATCAGTGTATTATTTCCAGTATAAATTACTTGTCATGTAGGGGAAAACTACTTTGCTTGATTCTGGCTGTTGAATTCCCTGGTGACAGAAGTATATCCAACATTTCTAATCCAAAGTAAAAGTTATGTCAGGCCTTGTAATTTGAAAATAATGCTTTCCCTCTCCAAATTTTCTTCATAATCATTTAACCCTTTCTATAGTCTTGCCTGTTATTCCAATTAAAACAGCAGTAAAAGTTGAGATCTCTTTGGTACACCTCACTACCTGGTTTTTTTCTTAAGGTAACTTTTAGTGTGATATACCCAGTGTAAGGTCTCAGCTTCCCATCTGCACCACATCCTAAGATAATTAACCTTTATTTTGGGGTGGGGGGGGAAAGGAATAGTAACCATCCTACTGCAAAGCACCTCATGACAAACCTCAGGGACTACAGGACTTAAGTCTTTTTTCTTATTCTTTGAAAATAACAGGGATTTTAAATGTCTTAATGTTTTCCCTCACAACGCAGCATTGAATGGGAAACCAGTCTCTGCCACTGTGCTGAGCTGATTGAAGTGTCCCCAGCCTGGAATTTTTAGCAGGTTAACATGCTGCTAATTAACAGTCTCATGTGTCATGTGGTGGCAGATGCAAATGGCACAGTCAGGTGGAGCTGCTGGGATACATTTATGCAATAATGTCTGAGTTAAGTTGCTAATTCCCGTGGAATTTTGTGACTTGCTGACCTGATTCAGCAGAATAGGTGTTCTGTTGTATGAGAAAATTTTTTTAAACACTTCTGCAGTGTTGTAAAGAGAAAAAAAGGGTTGGCTTTTGCCCTATGTGGTTCTTAATTCAGATCTTGGTGTGAAAGGAAGTGGTTGGATTAGTTGCTTGGATTCTCCAGCCTCGATGGGTGTGTGTGTGGAGGGGGGGAATCTGGGAGGCTTTCCAGAAAGAAATTGCCAAATAGTTGCTGTCTGGATGTAGTTTAATGTCAGGAAAATACCATGCTTACCCTGGATGTATTCCCCTTCCTTATTTTCAGTCTTGTTTGTGTTTTCTCAAGTGTGTTCAGGCCTTTCCTCAAAGCTTTGGAATAACCAGGTTTAACACATTTACAGACTTACTTGCATTCAGAGCTAAACTACCTAAACCAGCAGGTCAGAAACTGAAAAAAATCTCCTTTTTCTCTCCCTTCCCCTTCTGTTCAGTGATAGCCTGATCTCTCCTACAGCCTTCCCAGCTCACCTCTGCCCTTAAGGCCCAGCAAATCACATCATGTATTTATCTCTAAAAGATGTCTGTGCCGTGATCTCCACCAAACCAAGTCCTGGTCCCATCTTTACTCTGTGCCCTTCAAACCCTCACTTCATGGACTTGTTGCTCTCCTTTGTGATACCTGTCAGGTGTAACCTCACCCAACTTCCACTGCTAACTCCTCCTCTTCCCCAGATCTCCTCACTGCAGGTTCTGGTGCTCTTTGGTGCCTTCACACCCTCAGGCTGTTGTGCTGCCCTGGCAGAATTGCCTTTTTTCCCCAATTTTCCAACACTGCTTTGCCTCTATTGCCAATGATCCTGGATTTTTCTCAGGGAGAGAGGGTAACAGCTCTCCTTAGTGTTGGGTTGGACAGCCCCAGCCTGGATTAGACTCCCAAAGAGCCATCAAACAGCTCCATGTGCAGCAGCTTTGCCTTCTGCTCCTGCCTAAGCCCCAGCTTCTCTCGTGACCATCCCAGAGCTCCAACACCCTCCAGCTGCTGCCAGATGAGGGTCAAGAAAAAGAGAAGAGGAAAAATTAGGATGGATTAGAAATAGGGAATTTCTGGCTTCCAGCTCTGAGTTCATACCTCTTGATGGTGCATTTTTCTCTCTTTCTGGAGTGTGTCTGGCCTGTGATCACAAAGAAGTTTGTTTTTTTTCAGGAATATGTTTTTTCCACTTTCTTCATTCCACATTTCTCCAGCGAGCTGAGCTCTTCAGGGAAAGTGGATACAATGCCATGGGGATGAAAAGCCACTTGGTCCCAAACCTTCCTGAGTGGTGTATTGGCTCAGAAGGAAACACCACCTTGAAAAAGAGAATCTTGTTTAGGAAAAATAACAATTGCCCCGTGTTTTAAATTTTATTAAAACATTTTAGAGGTTTCCAGTATGTACTTGATTTTTTTTTTTTTTTAGAAGTGGAAGTGCTAAGAGTAGGGAAATTGAAATTTCTGAATATGCAGTTCTTATCCAGAGCCCTAATTTTACAGATTCAGAAAGTATGGAAGTTAAGAAAATGTCTATGGAAATTGAATTTCTGTGTTTCCACTTCATTAATACTAATGCTGTTATCTCTGTTGAAGCACTCAAGCTGTGAAATAGAAATTGCTGATAGGACAGAGGAAAAAAAAAGAAAAAGAAGCTCCAAAAACTTTAATTTTGAGGAGGAAGAGAGAGTCATCCAACAAAGTGGGGGGGTGTGGTTTTTGTTTCTGGTTTGGTTTGTTGCACTTTTATTTTTTGGAACATTCTTTTTTAATCAAAAATAAAATTCCTAGCTGAGGCTTTTATGTTGGAACTTTATTGCCAGATGATGTAAAACAAATGTAACTTATCCACCAAATGAATTGGAAGTGTCAGCTTGTCCTACTGTCACTCTCTAAATGCAACCATGGGTTTTCATGCCTGAAATTATGCAGAAATGTAGATTATTTTGCTATAAAGCCAACTAGAAGTTACTTAACGATTTCTTTTCTTCCTTTATATATCTGTAAAAAAAGACATTTTTATTTGGAAAAGACAGCTTGTGTTGCTTATTTCCTTTAAATATGTGAACTAGCCAAATTTTAGGATGCAACAATCACAGTAGGTTATAGTAGGATACGGAGTCCTCACCTATTTGGTGTGGATGGCAATTCCCTGCATCCCAACCATGGGAACCTCACCCTGAAACAGGAATTCTTGGAAACTGTGTTGTGTATTCAGCTGTTCTACGTATTATTCAAACTGCTCTGTTATGAAATTGTGTTTAACCATCTACCTTTGACTTTCTTAAAGCAACAAGGAAAACTGGAAAATTCAAGACAGGTCATGATAAGTCTCTGTTTTTAAGTGCACCTGATTTGTTCTCATAAGAATTTATTTTAAGTACATAAAACATTGTAGACTGCAACTGTGCACGTGAATCCCCATCCTCATCTCGTTTCTTTATGCAAAATTGGCATTGTCAAGGTTGTGAGGCCAAAAATCTGACCTATATTGTACAATCAGTTTACCATTCAAAAAACTTGGTGTTTTTTTTTTTAATATGAAGCTCGTGTTTTGTTTGGGTGCTGGGGTTTTTTTTTTTGTTGTTGTTGTTTAAATGTGCAGTGGTTTTTTGAAACCTTCAGGCTTTTCTGTCTCCTTGGCTCGGTCGGTCTCTGCAGGTGGGGGAAAAAGAAGTTGTCAAAGTTCTGCTTTTTGGAAAAGGAAAAATGGGAGAAGTGTTAACCTGATCACAGCTGGAATTTTAAGCCATGACAGTTAGTTCAATTATTTGGTTTGCCAACCTTGACAGTATCATTTCTGTCTTTCTGAAAACATTAAGATGCTTTCAAGCCAGTAAAGCCACAGTCAATGGGGAGATGTATTTAGACATGGGTTGAGTGAGTTTGATCACTTTTCATCTAAAAACAAACAAAAAAAAAAGCACTTGGAACTAAACTAAGGCCAGAATTTGTGGTCTGGGAAGGGAGAACTACAAGCAGTTCTTGGGATCTAAGCCACAGTTACATATTCATTTCCCTCAGCTTGAAACAACTGTAATAATTCAGTATTGGCAATTGCTGATTTATCTGGAGTGTTTTGAAATTGTCCTCTGGAAGTTTTGAAAACAAAAACTAGCTCACAAACGTAATTGCCTCTGAAGAACAAAGCTTCAAACAAAAAAAAAGCACAAATAAAACAGCCTGCAGTGTCCAGGTTTTCCCAGGCCAGTGGGATGCAGATCCAGGTTTTGCCGTGGGAATGCTGTGAGGAGTCAGTCCCATGTGAGCAGAGGCAAGGGGGAAATGTGGCACATCTCAGCTAAAACCGTTTGGCATGGTCCTAACATGTGGTGTATGTCACAAGCATACATTACTCACAGTAAATCAGCCCCCCAGAGCTGTGGGAGCTGCAGATGTGGCCCCAGGTTTGCCCTGTGTTTTTCCTGGTGCTCAGAAGGGCTCTGACAGAGGGTGGTGCTTCCCTGGGGGTTGGAAGAGCAGCCCCTGAAGTGCTGCAGGAAGATGCTGAGCTGCTGTCCCGGTGTTTGGGCTGCTGTCCCTGCTCCCACTGCTCCCAGACCCTGCTGCCACCAGCATTCCATCCCCTGGGGTCGGGCTGAGCAGGGGCATGAGGCTGAGCATGTTTGTAGCTGCTTGGAGAGCTGTGTCAGGGCCAGCCCTCAGCCTGCTGTGTTGCTGTTTTAGCCAGATTTTACAGACTTTGGGTCACCTGAATGCCTCCTCTCAGAGTCAGGCTTTCAGACCAGTCTGTATTCCAGCGAGCTCCTTCATAACATGCTTCCATCCAAGTATGAAGTGTACATCTTACCTGCAGATGACTTGCTCTCTCTTGCCCTGTGTGACATTTTTAATGGAGTGGTTGATAATTCCCCCCCCGCCAAAGGTGATTTCTGGAGCCTTGTCAAGTATTCAGTGAGTGCCATTCACAGGGCTGTTTTTCCACATTTTTCAGGTATATTGGAAAGTCGGATTCAATAACAATCAGTGTGTGGAATCACAAGAAAATCCATAAAAAGCAGGGAGCTGGTTTTCTGGGCTGTGTGAGGCTTCTTTCAAACGCCATCAACCGCCTTAAAGACACTGGTTGTAAGTAAGCTGAAGGCTTGTTTCTTCTCTTTCAGACCAGACTTGCATGTGCAGACTTTTGAAGAGTGACAGTTTTTGCTGGATTTTGTGTTCCAGCTGGTTTGGTAGGTTGTGATGGTGTCTTATTGTATGATTTACACTTTGTGTTCTCCTTTTGTAGACCAGAGGTTGGATCTGTGCAAGCTTGGGCCAAATGACAATGATACTGTTAGAGGACAGATAGTAGGTAAGTAAAGGTTTTTATCTTTTAATTCTCTTGGAGCTTAATAGTAATTGTAGAAATAACCCTTCCTAGATGTCACTTCTCTGTATTGAATTCTTCATTGTCTGCTGCCAGAGCCATTTGGACTTCAGGTTGAAAGTATGTATGAAGAGAATTTAAAAAAAAAACAAACCACAAACAAAATCCAAACCAAAATGCTCAAACCACACACACAAAAAAAACCCAAAACAAAAATATTTTAATAAGTGTTGGGGCAAATAAGACTATAGATGATAAAAAAATTATTTAAAGTTTTTAATTTCACTGTAAAGAATGGTGATATTTGAGCCTGAACTCCCTGTGGAAAACTGACTGCAAAATCCTTGGCCACTGAGAGCTTCAGCAAATCTGTGCTTCTTGGAAAAGGGTGAAGCATCTTGCTGTGACAGGAGGGAATTGCTGTCTGGGGTGACTTGGTCAATTCATTTTGTGTTTTCACGGCTTATTAACAAGTCTGCCACCAGCCTCAGTAGCTGGGCTTTGTCAACTGGAAAACAGGTATCCATAAAAAACTTCAGAAACATTCTGGTGCATTCTCAGTTTTGTGAAGGCAGTGTTTCTAACAGGCCACTTAAGTCAAAAGTTGGTCAGGATAAGGAAGGTCTTTATTTTCATAAAGCAAGGTGTTAATGAGAATGTTCAGACATGGGGCAAAGGAAAGTGAATTTTCGTGCTTAGTTTTTATGTTCAATTCATAATTCAAATTATATCCAAGCAGCGCTTTCATCAGCCAGGTAAAAACACTGAAACATCAGCCAGCAAATAGGGGCTTCAGCATGTTTGTTTGCTTTCTTCAGAGTGCTCTGTTGAATAATACCTCTGACTTTCCCTCTTTATGTTGCTTTATCCATCTGTCTCATCTGATCTGCCAGGGCTTGCACAGCACTAAGATAAGAGTGTGATGGCACAGGAGAGTGAAATGGTGGTAGAAATGTGGAGTTGTCAGTGCATTGCTGACACTTCAGGCTGTTCTTGAGTGTTAAATTTTCCATGTGAGCTTGCACAGAAGAGTAAAGGATGAACCAGCCTCTTTTGTAGGGTGTGTTATGTTGTGGGTTTGGTTTGCTTTTTGGGTTTGCTCCAGTGTTCTGGTCCCCTGAGCAGCCAGGGTGGGTGGGTGAGGTTTTGGTTGTGGGGTTGCTTTTGAGAGGGGACTGAGCCCAGCTGACAGGAGAGCTGGTCCAGGGTGTGCTGGGAGCAGGGAGCTCCTCTGCCCACACCACAGAGCAGGGACTGTGCTCCCATGCTGCCCTCCAGAGTATGGAACACACATCCTGGTCATCATCGCTTGGGAATGCTGGCATTCATTAAAGGAAAGAAAAAAACCAAACCAAAAACCCCACCCCAAAGCAGAAAGGTCTCAAGGCTACTGGGATGCCAGATGGGAAGCCTGGGGCAAATCCATTGCAGTGTGCAATGGCCAAGAGACTTCAGAGAGAACTGGGGAGAGGCAACTAGTCAGCAGTGTGGGCATGGGCTGGACTGATGGGTTGGCTTAACCTGCTGTGCCCACACAAAGTGGTGTGTCCAGAGCAGCACTGGCTCTGTGGGGATCCTTGAGCAGCAGGAGCTGCTGGATCAGGCACTGAGCCCAGGAAAAAGCACCTTGTCAGGTAACAGCAGAGACCCAGAGCAAATTTGTGTGTTCTGCTTCCTGCTGTTCTCGTCAGAAAGGTCAGCTTTGCTCAGTCATGGCTCTGGTTTAATTTAATGCATCCTTGGTAAGATTCCAGGGACTCCTGTCTTGTTTTATTTAAGTTGTCATTATTAATCTTCTTATATTTTAATCTTTCTTCATGAATGCAATTTTGTTGAATGGGTGAATTGAGCCTGAGTAAAACTAGATAATTCCACTGCAGTTGTTAGATGGTGGACAAATCTAGGTTAAAAATAAGTAAGAAGATAGAATAAGTTGTAAATAATACTCTCAGTTCTTCAAAGGATAAAATGTCTTAAATTAAGAGACTGTGCAAGATTTGAAACCGATACTAAAATGTATTTGATACATTCAGCAGATGATAACCTTGCAAATCAAGCACTTGCCTACGTGCAGCCATGTGAACCTGGAATTTGTGGGGTTCTTGCAGAATAAATACATCATCTAAAATTTTGATTTGGTTGAAATTAAATTGTCTTTCTCTCCGTTTTGTAACATTAGTATACATGGAAGACTAAGAGTTAATTTGGATTAGGAATGCAGCAGGTACTGCAGGGCTCCCTGGGTTGATCTGTTGAATTCTAAGCTTCAAAACATGTTGTTGTTGAAAATTTAGAGACTCAGGCAAAAGCTGCCAGTTCTGCTCCAACTTTTGAAACTTTTGTGATCTTGACCAAAGTTTGGTTGCATCCAGGTTAAGGCCTGTAAGGTCATTTCACTGCATTTAAAATAGGATTTGAAGACAGTTGTCCAGAGGTGCATTAGTGCCACCTCAAGAAATGTGGGCCACAGCACGTATTGAGCTTTGTAAGCAATTGTTTTATTGTTAAAGGCATAACAAAACATCAAAAAAGCACCCCAACCCTGCAGGAACACGAGTGTCATAAATTATCAGATTGGACACTTGCAAATTGTGATATTGGGAACAAAAGCAGCCTGAAAAAAAAAATAAATCTTTGTTTTCATAATTGCAGTACAAAAGCTTCAGGCACAAATATCCATTACAATGAATCATGTAAAAAAAATAAAAATTAAATTAAAACCCCAGTGAAGGAGTTTTGCTGAGGGCAGTGAGGGCTTTTCAGGGTGCTTTGTGTGGGTTGCATTTGACTTCTTACTGCTGGTGTTGGAAATAATAAACCAGACATGCAGTGCTTCTAGCAGTTACATTTTGCCTAGTTTTTGTGTTTGCGTGGATGTGGCACACAAAATACATAAGGAGGAGTCAAAACCAGAGAGAATTCCTTATTTTAGCAGTTCTCCTGTTGGCCCTGTCCCAGCCATGTGTGAGGTGAACCCTCTCCTGCCACCAGTCAGGTGTCAGAGTCCACCTCATATGGAGAAAAGTTAATGACAGCTTCAGATTTCACTTCTTTTTCTGCCTTAACTTGCATTCGTATTCTTTCATTTTTAATATTCTGACTTGTTTTGGAAGTGAGATGTATGTTTTCATGCATGGAATTCTCTCCACTGTTTCTGTATGACCGTCTTTGATTTTTGTGAGAAGGAAAAAAAACATCCAGAGCATGGCTCAGCTTAGTCCTCCCAAGCTGTACTGATTCTCTTTCAAATGTAAACTGTCATTTGCATTCAGATGTCATATCTTTAATAATTCTTTTATTATCTTAATAGTAAGTCTCCAGTCCAGGGACCGAATAGGCACAGGGGGACAAGTTGTGGATTGCAGTCGGTTATTCGACAATGATTTGCCAGATGGGTAAGCAGAGATCACTGTGATGTGAACACAAATACAGCTCATCCAACACACTTTGCACTAAAGAGAAGTCAGTGTACAAATAAATCACTTTGCTTTTGTTCTTGCCCTGAGAGTTCTGCAGTTTTGCATTCAGGAGCAGGAGCTAAGCCAGCTGGGACACACAGAACAGTTATCGGTTAATAGGGACGTGGCTTGTATGAATAAATGCATTGAAAAACACACTCAGCTAAGAAAACATGTCTTTCAAGTTTTAAAGTTGATAAATTAATATAATGTTAGATCGGAGGCAGAGAATTGACTTCTCCATGTAGTAGTTTTCTAGTGAGGAAGTGACCACAGGGCCTGGCTGCCTTCTGTTTATCATATATACACTGTGATAAACATGGATCACATTTTATTCCATGTGTATCACAGTGAAGAAAACATGATTAGAAAAGGTCTGCACTCAGCCTGAGTTCTCACTGTGTTTACCTGCCAAAGACTGGGTTTGGGGTTTGTCCCTGTGAGAGTTAATGACATCATTATCACCTAAAACAGTTTTGAGAACGCAGGAAAATGCTCTGGTTTAGGTTCTGGTGCTGTCAGCAACTTCTTCAGAGCAAACACAGGCCTTCTAAATGTGATTCTTGGCAGGTAAAGACAGGAGAAATGGAGTTTTCAGATGATGAATTTGGAAATGCAAATTAGCATCTGAGCCCTAAACAGCATTCTTTTGTTAATTTGGAGTCCAGATAAGTCAAAAACATTTTTGAAAATGCTTCTAAATCTTCACTTCAAAATGTTCCTTGCATAAATATTGCTCACTTAATTGTGTGACTGCAAAGCTTCCTGTGCAGTCTCATGTGTTTTGGAGTGCAAAATTAATAATAATTAAAAAGTCACATTATTTGAAGCTGACCTTTTAATGAAAGCAAGTGGTGCGTGAAGATGCTGTGAAAGCACTTGTTAGAGTCAGTGGTCAAAACAACTTAAATGCATTATTAAACATGCTGTTTTCAAGAAGTTTCTTTATGTGGCTATTTGGATTTAATTAGAACTCAAGCAGTTATGGAACATGAAGGTGTGATATTGTTAATGATGTGCCTGGTTCCAAGGGAAGAATATGTTAAATCATTTCTGAGTTCAGTTTTCAGTTGTTTCCTGTTACCTTGTTCAGCCACCATGATTCATAACGGTGCAAGTCTTCCTGAGTTGGCATTTATGTTGGAAACATTTTGTGCCCTGGTTTCCTGGAAATACCACTCATTGCCTTATCTCTCCGTGCCTGGATTGCAGGTGGGAGGAGCGGAGAACTGCTTCTGGAAGGATCCAGTACTTAAATCACATCACACGGACAACTCAGTGGGAGCGACCGACACGGTGAGGGATTATTTGGGAGACTGAGGATGGGATGAGTTTTGCTTGCTGGGCACTGGTGATTCCAGGTGGCTCTAACAGGGGTACTGGCCATTCCTCCAAGTCACTCTGCACAAGGTTGTGCTTTCCTTCTTTAGCATCCTACTGCCTAATATTTAACTCACAAGATCATTCAGAGTTGATTTTTTTCCCTCCTCTAATAGCAGCATTTTGGTTTTCTTGAAGAAATGAGATCATGAGTAGCTGTGAGACATTGCCTCTGTCCATGCCATGACCATGTAACCCAGAATAGTTAGAGCTGATTGTTACAGAGCATGTTTCAAAATCATTTCAGTCACCTTTTCTGGTAACTGTAGATATGTGTTGTGAATCTGTTCCTCAATGTTATGAAGCTGTTCCTCAAACCACTTCTGCTGCTACCTGAATTGCAGGCAGTGTCATCACAGATTTTTCAGACTCTTCTACAGACTCTCTGTTGCCTGCAGTGTCTTTTCCATTCTCAGTGTTATTCTGGTCTCTGCATGGATATATTTGACTTAAAATAATCTGTACTGTTAACACTGCCAGCTCTCATGCAGTTTTGGAGTGAAGGGATTGAACAGCTTTTTAATTTACCTATTTTTATTTTTCCTGGTATGTTATAATACCTGTTCTAAGCTCCAGACACATTAACAGTGGAGAAACTAATGTAAAATGTATAATTTGTTTTGGGGATTTCAAGTGACCTTGTCAATCCCCCTTTAACCCATTTTAAATCCTTTTGGGAGCAGCACTGAGAGATGAAATCACACAGTTCAATGTTCCCTCTTGCAGTCGAGCTCTCAAGAGCAACAGCTTTTTCTCTTGCTTAGCCCTTTTTCAGCATCCTCTTCTAATAACCTTCCTTAAAAACTAGAAGGAATAACAAGGCCTGGTCACTTCCTGAGCCATATGAAGGTAAGGTGAGAAAGTTTGGGGGTGAAGAGGAGATTGAGGGGAGACCTCAGTGCAGTTACAGCTTCCTCGTGAGGGAAGAGGAGGCGCAGGCCCTGAGCTCTGCTCTGTGGGGACAGGGACAGGACCCCAGGGAATGGCCTGGAGCTGTGTCAGCACCAAGGCCACCAGAGCTCCAGGAGCGTTTGGATGATCCTCTGGGGCACAGGGTGTGACACTTGGGGATGGACCTGTGCAGGGCCAGGAGTTGGACTGGATGGGCTTTGTGGGTCCTTCCAGCTCAGCACATTCTGTGATTCTCAATAATTCCTCTGGTGAGCCCAGAACAGCAGCTTTGCTCCATCCAGGTGTCCTGCTCGGCGAGGCAGCGGCTCCCGCAGAGCTTCCCCGAGAGCCCCGAGATGAAGCTCACACCAGGTTTGTCCTGTGGCCCACATCGAGTCAGGGTGCAATGCTCCCCTTTTCCCCAGGCCAGCATCCGAGTACTCCAGCCCGGGCAGGCCACTGAGCTGCTTTGTGGACGAGAACACTCCGATCACGGGCACCAACGGCGCGACCTGCGGGCAGGCGTCGGACCCCCGGCTGGCTGAGAGGAGGGTCCGGTCCCAGAGGCACAGGAACTACATGAGCAGGACACACTTGCACACTCCTCCTGATCTACCTGAAGGATATGGTATGAAAATCAGAATTCTTTAATGTGGGGGGGTCTGCAGAAACTGGGAAAATGGGATGAGTCTTCTCATACGTGAGATCCTTTTGATTCCTCAGTTTAGGGAAATTGGTCTTTATGAGCTTTCATGTTGCATTTTTTTGTTCTTAACATTGATTAATTCATTAGTTTTCATGTTGCATTTTTGTTCTCACATTTATTAATTTGTCTTGACTTCACAGAACAAAGGACGACTCAGCAAGGTCAGGTCTATTTTCTGCATACTCAGACTGGTGTCAGCACGTGGCACGATCCAAGAGTACCCAGGTAAGAAACGATGGAAGTACCCCTAAGGTTTCACATAAAAATCATTTAAGCACTGCTCTCCTCTGTCTAATATTATATTTCTGATTCTTGGCCCTTAATACGTCATTTTAACAAGTCATTAATCAAAATCAATGTGTGTCTCTTCCTCGGTTCTTCAAGTTGTTATTTTAATGAAAGATGGAAAATGAAGAAAGAAATTACAGTAGTGTTTTGAAAATAGGTATAGTTCACTGATTCTAGATATTGCATGTGAATTAGAGCCAAGTCCAGATTTTAATACTCTGCAAAATAATGAAACAATAGGTAGAATCTGAACACTTCCAAAAGAAGTTTTATTGAGATACTTCAGTGAAAACTGGGTTGGATTTGAACAGTCAAACTGCTATTCCTGTTGCAGCTCTCTCAACACTTGGGAAAAGATAAATAGGAAGTCTTTTTTATTTAATGTCCTTATTTACACAGTACACATGTACATATCAGTCATTACTGTACACAGGATTATTTCTCATGTTTGAAAGGAGAATAATGGAAATTATTGATAGCTTCTGATTGTTCTTTATATAACCAAGAAATCCTGTTGAAAACACTTGGCTCTTAAAGCCTGTGGATGGTGGTGTGAGATGTGTGTGGTTTAAAACTGGCAGCCAGTGCTGGCGTCTGTGAGAACTGCAGTAACTTTGACAATTGCTGATGTTCCTTCCCATGGAAATGGGTGTCCCAGGAAGGATAAAATGCCTCATGGCCACAACTTCCTTGTGTTTGGAATTAGTCTTTTGTTCCTGTTTCTGTGTTTTGAGACCATTCCTTGCTTTGATGTGTTACCTGCAGGCCTGAGGCTGCAGTTGTGCCTTAGGAAGCCCATGGCTTGTGTATTATCCAAAACCAGGCACTGGAAAAAAATATTTGAAGAGTAATCCTTAAGTTTGGGGTCTGATAGTTCTGTGTGCAGTCTAAGTTAGCTCTGCCCTGAGGTGTGGCAGCACAAACTGCGTGAGCGTGTCTGAGAACAAAATTTGGCTGTTTGCGTGAGGGTGGAATTGATGTCATTTCTGGGGAATATTGTATTTTTATGCTAATAGCCACAGTCATGTAGTCAACAAAAATGAGCCCTGTGGTCCAGCAGCAGTGTGTTTATGGGGAATAGCAGCAGGAGTTCAGTTCCAGAGCTTTGTGTTTCCATTAGTGGCTCTCCAGTCTCTGGAATCCCTGCAGGTGGCACCTTTTTAGCCATTCTGTCCCTTGGCTGTTTCCTCTCTCAACTCCCAGGACACTGGGAGAGCTGAACCTTTAGAAAGAGCTGCCCTGGACAGTGTGAGGGATCTGAGGTGTGAATTATGTCCATGAATAATCAGTGAGTGGACATTTTTGGAGACCAGTATTTATTTTCAGTGAAGCTCTGGAATGAATCTGCATCTTTCTAATTTCAGCAGAATTTTTCTTGAGACCTACTGAGCCACCGCTGTGTTGCTTGGGGCAGAGCTGAGTCATTGTTCAGATAATACTTGATTTGAAATACTTTGTTAGAGAGCTGTTTGCTTCCCACCAGCACTTGGGGTTTGGGGGCAAAATTGCCAGTGCCACAGACACCCATCCCATGTGTAATTCTTCATGGAAACTGTAACTCTACAGAAATATAGTTTTGTTTTGCAGGAGTTTATTATAAAGTGTGATTCACAGTTCCTTACGTGACTAATGTTGTTTTAAAAATGCTTTCTTGTCAGAACTGGTGCAGAACTGCAATTCCATTTTGACAAATATGGCAATGGTCTTTATTTTTGTTTGAAGCCTGTATTAATTTAACAGCTGAAGTTGGTTTGTAAAAATGAGGGTTATTTGATAAGGACTTTTTTCCCCACGGCATGTGTTCTGGGGTGTGTGTTTTTGCTGTGGTGGGCTTGCACCTTGGGAGTAGAGATTCCAGCTGAACAGCTCAAGTTTCTGAAACAATACATTTTCTCAGACTTCATGGAATTGTTCTGTTACATTTACGCTTGTTTGGCTCGGAGGCCAATTGCTGAGGTATTTTTCATTTTATATTTGTTTTTACAGGGATCTTAGCAACATCAATTGTGAGGAGCTTGGTCCACTGCCTCCTGGATGGGAGATCCGAAATACAGCCACAGGCAGAGTTTATTTTGTTGACCATAACAACAGAACGACGCAGTTCACAGACCCGCGGCTCTCTGCGAACCTGCACTTAGTCTTAAAGTGAGTCTCAGGTCTTAAGCTGAGTCTAAAGTCTCTGCACGTGTTGAGTGCAATGGAGAGAAGAAGGTGACTCTCGGGGTGCTGGGTTTATATCAGGATTCATTCTGCCGTTCAGGGTGATTTAAGGAGTGTTCTTCCACAGCAAAGACCAGTTTGGTTGCTCTTGAAAACAAATCTCAAGGAGCATTTAGGCAGGAATGTGGCTGGTGTGATGCAGAGGGGGAGGGAAGCAAGTGCTATCCCGCTGGAAACATTGGCCCGTGAATTTATTTTTTTTTTTCCTAACAGCAAGCGGGACACTTTGTTTTCTTTATTCTTCATTCTATTTCAGTTGTGGAGAACTTGTTTTAAAATATGAAGTTGCACGTGAGCAATACTGTGAAATACTGATGACTTGGTGCACAACTGCCCAACCATCGTCCTGGAATAAAGGAGGAATAATTCAGCTCCTCCCTTCAGATTCAGAGCAGGCCTAGTTGAGATGCTCTCAAAATAAAACCCCAACAATTTAAATCGGGTTTTTTACGGAAAGAATAAAATAGAATAGGCACTGCATTTTTTCTGCCTTAGTGGTTCGATATTACCTTTTCATATCTCATTTTTCAAAAGAGAAGGGGAAACTCAAAAAGAATTCTGGCTCTTGTTTTATTCCCTCGGCACTCGTTACACAGTGGGGATTTTCTACTAAAAATGGAAACCAAAAAGAAACAAACACTTTTCTTTTTGCCCAGACGTGGCTATCGGCTTGGCCAAGCTATTTGGGAGTTTGACTCTTTTGTTTCTCCTGCTGACACCTTTTAATACTCCTGGGAAACACCTGTAAAGTGTTGAGTGGGTGTTAAGTGGAAGAAACAATGAAGAGCTGGTTACAGGGAAAGCCCTGGGCAAGGGGTAAGTAGGAGGAATAGTCCTTTAAGGAAGTGAATCATTGGCAAGAAAAGCTGAAGGAAAGAATAATGGCAACAGGCACTGAAAAGACAAAACCGAGGAATGGAAAGTAATATCCAGGAGTCAACATGTCCTTTATGCATTACACAAAAGCTGTCTGGCCTTTGCCCAATATACACTTGGACTTCCCACCCCAAGAGAGAAAAGAGTCTAAATGTTGACAAATACGTATTTTTGTTTAGAGAAATCAGTGGTTATATATGTGTATGGTACAGGACTTCAGTAAGCTTCCATCATCCATTGCCACTCTGGCAATTTTTATTAATTGAAAACAAAGAAATCACTACTAATTTAAGATTAATCCAAACTGGTGGTTTGAAATGAACATTATCTTGAAAATAACTTACCAGTGGAGGAGCATGTTCATGTTTGAAACGTAGAAAAGTTCCTTAAATCAATTCAGATTTAGATATTTTACTTGAAGAAATCTTCAGACCCTCTTAGCTACAGCAGTGCTCTTCTTAAACTGTGGAAAATTCAGCCAGCTGGGCTGTCTTTGACAGACTTCACAGGCAGGTTCATTGGGAAATGGCAGAAGGGTCACAGTGGCCAGTTGTACCTGGATTGTGGAGGACAGACACAGAGCTGCCTTTGTCATCTGAAAAATCCAATTTGGCTTCTGATTTCCAGACTCACAGAACCATTTTGCATTTATTTAAACTTAAAGTGCTCCTGCAGTGTGCTGAAGTTTTTTCATTTGTCCATCTGTCTTTCATTAGAGGAGGATTTCAGAAACTCACCCATCAGTGTCATCAGCAAAGTTGCTGCCTGATAAATCATCTCGGGTGTTTATTCTTTTATTGCACCAAACAGGATATGTGAAAGCTTCCCCTGCCTTAAGCCCACCTCCTTGTTTGTTCTTTAAAAAACAACAACAACAACAAAAGGAATTTGCCTTGGGCCTGACATTTTGTAAATTTTTTGAGAAAGAATGTAGTATTTGGGTGGGATGGTGTTTTAGGTTCAAAGGCATGAGAAAAAGTTTACTCTGTGATACCGACTTTTCTACTGAGCTGAGTAAAGCCCTTTGTTCCTCCAGTGATGACATTGTAAGTTATGAAAACAATCAAACTTGTTACCCAGTTCTGTTTTAAAATACGGACCTAGAGTTTGTGGTAGATTTTGATAGTTGTGGCACCTGAAAAGTATTTAGTTGTATCCTTAAAGCACTGTATGGAATCAAGCAAAGTCATTCAGCTGTGCAAACAAACTGAGAAATGAGGTTTAATGACTTTAAGCACTGCAGATTGTTTAGCTAATACTGCACTGATTATTTGTAGTCTAATATGGAGGATGGCATTTTATTTTTCTCCTCCTTGTATTTCCTTATTTTGGGAAGTACTAGGAGGAGAAACATAATGGTTTAATTTGATGCAGAAATCCTAAATTTATGCTCATTTCAGAGATTGCATTTCCTTTAAGACTGACTGGCTTTGTGCTTGGGGGACTGTGTCTTTTTACTCTTAAAGGCAGCAGGGATGATGCTCACTTTATGATACGACCTTCTCTGGTAGGCATATCCAAGGAATATTTTCCCATATTCCTCCCTATGGAATTAGAAAGTTCAGAACAGAGAATAAAGATTTGGCTTTAATTTGTCTATCAAGTAAATACAGTTTAAATGAGATTCATATTTAAACCTAATTCCAAGTGAACATTGCCATGCACAAATGGCAGAGCCACAATCTGGAACCACGGGAGTGTGTGTCTCTAAATTATTGTAATGACTTGGTTTTTCAGGAAATAAAATAAGTGTAGTTCATTGTAAGACCAATGTGTTCAGCTTGCACATAAAGTTAAGGTAGCCTTATGTAAAGAAACAACACCAGAAGCAAACAGAACACTGAAAATAACAACACTGAGCTGACTTCTGAAGTTCTGCATCCCAGGACATGGTAACAAAGTAGGATTTCAGTGTATTGTTCCTTCCTTAGAGCCCAGGATTAAAGAGGTGTTATTATTGCTAAGATTGAGGTGAATTTTGGTTGGCCAGGAGAGTTTTCAGCTAGGCCTTGTTTTAAAACAGACAATAGGCTGAAATTATAAAATATATTCAAACTGTTTGGTTCCCTCTAATATTTTTTGGTCTCTGTTGGGGGAAAAAAAAAGTTCCACTGGAGAGCATTCTGAATTGTAGCATTTCTTATTTACACATTAAATTTAGGGTAGTCTCATGTGCTACACACAGAGATATTCTTCTTGTGGTTTAGGGAGAATAGAGTTTTATCCTGTGTTGTTTGGGAATGCCATACTATAAACTGTAAAAATATCCACTCACTGTGTGCAAGACACAGAGAGCACATCTCTGCAACATGATCCATTTACTTTTCCTGGTAAGAAGACAGATTTACAAAATCTCTTCGAATTGCTAGTAAAAATACTTGTTTATCTGTGCCAATTAGTTCCATGTGAACTCCCACATTCCTGTGGTCCAGACTAGGCCAGGTACAAGGGACAAGGTCCTTGCCAAGCTGCCAGTACAAACATCTTTTTGTAAGCTTACTCTTTTCCAGACAAGCCATGTAAAACAGACTATGGTATTGACTGGAGATTAGAGGCAGAGTGTTTGGCAGATCCCTGAATTTTAAAATGGAGGGAGGGAAAACACGCAAAGGAAATATGGAAATGGTATCTGAGAAATTCAGTGTCAGCAGCTCAGTAGTAAAATTGTATGGATAATACCTTATTGTCTGGGCTGTAACCTTTTACATACTTTGCAGAGTAGCACTAGGAGAAATAACAAGCCCTAAAAACAACAGATACTTGCCAAGAAAGACAGAACTACACGTCTTCAGTCAGGATAAAATCTCTCTGAATTGATCCTTTACCGACCCCGGACGGACGTTTTTAGTGCAATCACCATAATAATCGCAGTAAATTGAAAGTGTTCAGATACAAAGCTTGACCTCTGAGAGGAGAGGGGTATGAACTGAGTGTGTACAGCCAGTGTGTGTGTGTTTGCAGCCGGCAGAACCAGCTGAAGGACCAGCAGCACCAGCAGCAGCAGCAGGTGGTGTCCCTGTGCCAGCTCCCGGACGAGGCCGAGTGCCTGACGGTGCCGCGCTACAAGCGGGACCTGGTGCAGAAGCTGAAGATCCTGAGGCAGGAGCTGTCCCAGCAACAGCCCCAGGCTGGGCACTGTCGCATCGAGGTCTCCAGGGAGGAGATTTTTGAGGTAACTGGAGGTTTTTGGCCCCTTTCTTAACACCGAGGGAAGGGCAGGAGGGTTGTTCGTAGCGTTCGCTCGGGTGGAATCTCGAAGGCTGCGGTTGAAGCTGGAATTTTATGAAAGAGGAAGCATTTCAAGGGGATGTCGGTTGTGTAATTAAAGTAAATTTAAGATTAAATAAGTAACCTGGAGAAAAATCTTGGAAATCTGGGAAATCCATCAGCTGTCAGGTGCTCTGTGGTTACTGAGCCAGTAAAAAACTACTCTGATTTCAGCCTAATCTCAGCATGTTCAGAGATAACTTCCTTCACACTGGTTTTTAAGATTAAAAAAATGAGACTCTATTGCAGAGATTCTCCATGTAGGAATGCATTGGTCTAAAAAGTATGTATTCACCCTATGGAGAAGAAGAAAACCAAGGGGTGCTTTCTCTGTGGCTGGAGATGTAGAGCCTGTGGCAGGGACTGAGGAAGGAGTTCAGGCACTTCATGGATCTGAAGATCCTGCCTCACTTCTTCCTTGGATGTATGTCTGTTCCAGAGGGGATGTTACAAATTGAACACCAAACAGTTATTAGTGCTCTGAGATATATGGTAACTGAGGTAAAATTACTGTTTAATAGGATTCCTCTTCAGCCTTTGGATTACTCAGTATCAATCTCAATTCTAGTTGATTTTTTTTTTCCTTTTTGTTGTTTTCTCCAGAATCAGACCAATTGTGTGAACTGTCTGGGCATCTGAATGGCCAGAGGTGCCCACTGAGCGATATCTGCATTCTGGGTTTGGGGCATTATTCAGCAGAATCATTCTGTTGACTTGATTAAACACAGTTATAATTCATTGGCCTTTCCTGGAGAACAGTTTGTCCTTTTGAGAACTTTCACCCATCCCACCCATCCCTGTTACATTTTTACCCCACCCACAGACTTGATCACCCCTCTCTGTTGTCACAGTTTTTCCCAGCCAAGAAGGATTTGTGTTGGTCTTCCCTTTGGAGACAGTCAGACCGGTTCATAAGCAACTGAAAAAGCAAGGGAGGGAAGGGGACAGCACTGGGAATTTTGTGTTCTTGTTCAGTCCAGTGTGTTGGGTCCCAGCACACCCACCTGCCTCTTCTGTCCTGCAGAGCCAAAGGTTGGAGCTGATACTGGATATAAATAAGAACTCAGCTTTTTTTTTTTGTTTAATTCCTTTTTAAAAATGAGCATTTGTTCTGCCTTTCAAGTTTGTTTCTGTGTTTTCTTGGTGAGCTCTTACTGATAGAGGAGTAATTCTGTATTTACTGGGATGGCATTGCTGCTTCTGTTCTTAAGGTGCTTCCTGATGGTTGGCACGTGTGGTGTGCCCAGAGGAGAAGCTCCTCTGTTGCTTTTCAGGCTGCAAAAATTACAAGCCTTTATGCAAAACAAAAGGATTTTATTGACACAGATTTTAATTTTTTTATAAGTTCCATGAGAATGAGAGAGGGAACGTTCTGCTCACTGTTCACCTCTGGATATTGAACAGGAGGTGGATCTTCTCTTCTCTCTATTTTATTTGAAAATTATACTGTCCAACGTTATCACATTTTTAGAAAATGAAGTAACAATCTGTGATTTGAGAAACTGGTTGGTATTTAGGAAAATAGTGTCCCCTTTAACAGTATCCCCTTCAGACTCTGATCCTGAGACTCCTTTCACTTCCAATACGCAGCAGTAGCTTCCAGCCTGTAAGGAGCAGTTTAATGAAAGGAAGTGTTGTGTGTTTACAGGAGTCCTACAGGCAAGTCATGAAGATGAGGCCAAAAGACCTGTGGAAACGATTAATGATCAAATTCCGTGGGGAGGAAGGCCTTGATTATGGAGGAGTTGCCAGGTAAAGTCACTGCTCTGCCTCTTCCCTGTACCCCAACCCCGCTGACAACCCCCGTGCTTTGAACCCTAAACCAACCTGGTGTCAGCCTTGGTTCTTTGACATTATCCTTATTTATATTTATTTCTGTAACAGATTGTATTTCAAAGGAATATAGAGCTTTAGATAGTCTTTTAAAAGAAAAACTGCATCAAAAAAGCACTGATTTATTGGAAATAAATCAAAACACAAGTTACAGATCACATCAGACATCTGTGACACAGGTTTTGATATCTGTTGAAATCACTGTCTTTGGTTAGTAAAGTTTGGGTGCCTGAGAATTTATACCACTAAATATTCAGGTTTGTGGAACAATTTTAAGCAAAAAATATGGTTTTTTGCAAATAGTCGCTGCAGTTTGAAGCAAAATGTTAAAAACCAGCAGTTGGTGGGCAATAGTCTGTCAATAGTCTGAGGTTATTCTTCACTTATAAAAAGTGACATTCCCAATTCTCAGACCATTATTTAATGATTTGTGATTATGTAATTAAAACTCGAACCAAATATATTCATTACCTAAGGGTGGTTTATATTAAAAGGTTTGATTCTAACAGTCTGTGTAATATGGGCGAGTGAATACGTGGTGTCTTGTCTTGGTGTGTAATGGATGAAGGAGAATCACAGTCAGAAACTCTTGGAAATAAGTAACCTGGAGAAGAATCTTGGAAAGCTGGCAAATCCATCAGCTGTCAGGTGCTGTGTGGTTACTGAGCCAGTAAAAATAATTCTGATTTCAGCCTAATCTCAGCGTGTTCAGAGATAACTTCCTTCACGTTTATGTTTAAGATGAAAAGAATCAGACTCTGTTGCAGAGATTCTCAGTGTAGGAATGCATTGGTCTACAAAGTACCAATAAATTGTTTTCTTTTCTCCAGGGAGTGGCTCTACCTGTTGTCCCATGAGATGTTGAATCCATATTATGGGCTCTTCCAGTATTCCCGAGATGATATTTATACCCTGCAAATCAACCCCGACTCCGCCGTCAACCCGGTACGGCGGTGCCTGTCCTGGGGATGAGGGCTTTGGGGCTGAATTAAACACATCTGCAGAGGCTTCCAGGCTCAGGAGCCAAATTCTGACACTGGTGTTGCTGGACACTGGATCTGTACAATTACATGATAATTCAGTAGTGATCAAAGAACCTTCTCAAATCTGTTCTTAATTTTCCGTAAAGATGTTGATTTATGTTTCCTTTGGGAGAAATGAAGTCTGTTTTGATTCTTGCTGGTCTGACTTCTGGACTGGGAGCAAGATGTGTGTGAAAACAAAACCAAACGCTCTGGGTTGGGTTTGGAGTTGTTTGGGTTTTTTTTTTTTTCTTTTCTTCGTATTGAAATTTTATCTCCTGCTCAGCAGCCATGAGCTGGAGGTCTGACTTTGTCCCTCCTGTCCCTTCCAGGAGCACTTGTCCTATTTCCACTTCGTGGGCCGGATCATGGGCATGGCTGTGTTCCACGGGCACTACATCGACGGGGGCTTCACGTTGCCTTTCTACAAGCAGTTGCTTGGGAAGCCAATCACTTTGGATGACATGGAATTGGTTGATCCTGATCTTCACAACAGCTTAGTCTGGATACTGTATGTACTCTCTAGTGACCCTCAGGATGTTGGAATGCTTTCTCAGTTGTGTGATCGTGGTCCTAAATCCAGTGGAAATGAAGTGTGTTTTAATCTCTTGGTCAGACTTAAGAAATATCTTTCTTGCACAGTTCAGCTTCTTTAAGGCTAAAAATGATCAAGGCATTCAAATTCGGGGGACAGGAGGGGAGTTGATAAATTTTAATTTATTAATGTTGCCTGTTATTAATTTTGCCCTTATAAAATATGTTATATTTTAATAACAGTATCATCTTATTAAAATAAAACATTGAGTAACATGTTATTAAAATATAACATTGAAACTCTGATAATGGTTTTAAAATACAACACAGGAAAACTGCACATTCCCCTTTTGCTTCCATGCAGTGCTTTGAAATGCCATTGAAAAATGAAATTGTGCTTCTGTCAGATGGGTTATGACTGTGATATATTTGGAGAACGTGTTTTCACTCAGTCCCTTGCTCATTCCTTCCCCCCAGTGAGAACGACATCACGGGAGTGCTGGACCACACGTTCTGTGTGGAGCACAACGCGTACGGGGAGATCATCCAGCACGAGCTCAAACCCAACGGGAAGAGCATCCCCGTGACAGAGGAGAACAAAAAGGAATATGTCAGGTACAGCAGGGGCCTTCTCCTGGTATTTTTTTTTTTATATTTCCTGCAGTGGGGAGGAATTTTACTTGTTGCAGTAATTGTCGCTGTTGTTGGTTTTTCCTGAGGGGTTGGCCGGTGCTGGAGTGTGTGATCCTGTCAGCGAGGCCAGGTTTTTTGGGGCTGGATAAGTTGCAGGTTTATTGGATGTGAAACATCTTCCCCAAACCCAATTTGCACTTTTTCACAGACTTTATGTGAACTGGAGGTTTTTACGAGGAATTGAAGCTCAGTTCCTGGCGCTCCAGAAGGGATTTAATGAAGTAATCCCACAACATCTGCTGAAGACATTTGATGAGAAGGAGTTGGAGGTCAGTGCACGATGTTGTTGTGTCGTCAAGTGTAACAAGTGAGAGCCTGAGGAACCCAGAGCTGTGATCCCAGTGCTCCTGGGGCTCCAGGTGTGCTCCCACAGGGAACAGGGGCAGTGTGAGGGTGACCAGGTCATGCAGCCACTGAGGCTGTGTCCTGCCCTGAGAGCCGTGGGGTGTTCCTGAAGGTGCAGGTCCCTGCAGTGACCTCAGGTTGTTCAGACTCCGCTGCTGCAGCAGAGTTCTGGTGCAGAGTTCTCACGGTGCAGTTTTGGGATATTTAATTCAGTGCTGCCAGGAAAACAGTCTGTCCCTGCCTCCCCCCTCCCAGCACTCGCTCCCAGCCCTTCCTGCACTGCCCTCACTGCTGCCAGGCACATGGGGGGGTTGGCAGAGCTGAGGTTTGGCCCTGTAAATCCAGCAGAAGGAAAGGTACTGTCACAGACAAATGTGCTTCAAAACGTCAGGATTGGCATCTAAACAATATCCTCTGAAGGCAAATCCACAGATCCCAAGCTTAAACTTGAATCTCATTACAGTCTGCCAGCTGTGGAGCTGAGGGTTTTGCCATGTAAAGTGGCCACAGGTAAATTATTCACTTGTGCTTCTGTTCCCTGGATGTCGGTGATTGCTCCTCCTTTATCCCAAATATTCTCATTCCCAGCAGTGAGCCAGCCATGCCCCTAACCCAGAATCATTTTGCAGCTGCAGAATAAGAAAGGGGAAGGGCCAATATCCTTAGTCATAAGCAAATGTCTTCAGAATTATAATCACATCCCTGCTGAGTTTAACCTTATCCGCTGTTGGATCTCCAGGAGCACTGAAAGCTCTGTCAGGAAAGGCTGATCCATGTCACGTGTGTGGTATCACAGGAATAAGATTCCTTTGGGGATCCAGAGTGGCACCTGCCAAACTACACCCTGAGCTACACTCCAGAAAGAAATACTGAGTTCAAATATGAATTATTCCTGCATTTTCATTCAGGGGTAGAATCTGTGCTTCTGTTATTAAACTGACAGGCCAAGGCACTTCTGTTTAAACTTGAAATGGCTGTTTGGGTTGTTTGGGTTTTTTTTTTAATTTGAATTGAGGCAGTTTCAAAAATAGTTTATGTACAAAGGTAAAATTAAAGAAAAAAGAAAAAAAACCACAAAAAAGTTATATTTCTGCATTGCTTAAGATGAGTGAGAGGTTTGGCTTTGGTATAAAATCTGCCAGCTTTTTCCAATCAGTTCTTCATCATTTGGCTGCCTCCCAACCCATTTTTATACTGATCAGTGATGAAATACTCTTAATAATTCTCTTTTAAAATTTACAGCTCATCATTTGCGGACTGGGAAAAATTGATGTTAATGACTGGAAGGCAAATACCAGGTTAAAACACTGTACCCCAGACAGCAACATCGTGAAATGGTTCTGGAAAGCTGTGGAGCTCTTCGACGAGGAGAGGAGGGCGAGGCTGCTCCAGTTCGTGACCGGCTCCTCCCGAGTGCCCCTGCAGGGCTTCAAGGCACTGCAAGGTAACACCGGGCACGGCTGGAAACGGGACTGGGGGGCTGCAACGGGGCTTTTTCAGAGCGATTTTAACGGTCTGATTACAATCACAAACAGTCCTTTTTTCGGTGTCTTTCTGCTACCTTGTTATTCAGGTGTAAATGGTTCTTTTGTTTCAGTTCTGCGCTTCCTTCTCTGGCAGGAGTTCTGAGCAGCTGAGATCTTACAGGGGTTCTCCTTGGGGTTGTTCCACAAGCCTGGTTTTTAATTCCTGACTTCTACAAGCCCTCATCACCTGCACAGCTCTGAGACCAGATAACACCTCCTGCTTCTAACAGACCAGATAATACCACCAGTCTTCTTTTAGGCTGAAATGCAGTCACACAGCACAAGCTCAGACTCTTATTTAACAGCAGAGTCCCCATGAGAAACACAGACCCTGTGAATTGTATTTTTAACGTCTGTTTGCTCGGGCCAGGATTCCTGTTCTGCTCAGGTTTGGGGTATTTGTAACCTCTCTTGTCCTTTGTGGCATCTCCAGTGCAAACCAAGTGTGAAGGATTGTTGTGCTGCAGTCTTCTTCCTTTAGCAGAGAGATTAAAGGGATCTCTAATGGTCAGATAAATTTAACAAAATTACAAGGAATTGGTGTTGTGACTCCTCTATGGAATTTCAGTGGAATTGGCCGATATTCAAGACCTGTTATGTAACAGGGACAGGTACAACTGTGCAAGTTTTGTTGTCTACGAAGAGTGAGAGAAGTTAAATTAAAAACTTAGAACTGTGCATTGCACAGTGTGAAACATTTGTTTTATTCTTCTTATTAGTGCTTTGTTTTTTATCTTTCCATGGTTTAAATAACTGCAGGGCTGTCTGTCTGGGCAGAGGGGATAGTGTGCCACACCACTGGGGGAGTTTGTTCAGAGTTTTCCTGCCTGTTTATGGTTTCACCTTTCTTTGTGCAGAGCTTCTCTCAGTGTTTTAGTTCCTCTCTTGTTGCTGCAGTGCCACAAAGACATTTCATGTTGTGCCTGCCAGTAGTGAGATCTCCTCTCCTGCGTTCCAGGTGCTGCAGGCCCACGACTCTTCACAATCCACCAGATCGATGCCAGCACTAACAATTTGCCGAAAGCTCATACCTGGTAAGGCTTTGTCAGGTCTCTCTTGTGATCAGTAGATTCAGACCAATCTGCTGTCTGTTTATTTTGAGCAGTCTTAGTTCTTTTTTCCCTTTGTCATCCCCTCCTTTTGTGACATAAACTGTCCATGAGGCAGCAGAGAAAACTCGACTTGCTGGTGTTGAGCTGGAGGTGCGTTGGCCTCGCTCGGTCCTGCTGCCCCTGTTTGCAGTTAGATGAGGAGGGACAGACCTTTGCAGGTGGGTTTTGGAGCTCAGGCAGCTGAATCCTCTCTGTTCCCCCCTCAGCTTCAACAGGATCGACATTCCCCCGTACGAGAGCTACGAGAAGCTCTACGAGAAGCTGCTCACGGCCATCGAGGAGACCTGTGGCTTCGCTGTGGAATGACCCTTCCCAGCCTCTCCCAGACTCTATTTATACTCCTGTCAGCCAGACAGCCCTTCCTTCCCTCAGCCAAGACTCAAGAAATGCTTGAAATACAGGAAACTTTCCCTTTTCTACACTAGGACACTGGGAGGGAAAGGACAACCTTGGATTTTTTTTTTTTTTTAATTTTTTTTATTATTATTTTTTATTTCAAGAAAATGGGTTCTGTGGTTCCTACCATAGGATCATTCAGCTGCTATTAAAAACTAATATCTTGAACATACAGAATGCTGACTTTTCCTACATTTCAACAGTTAAGCAGTATTCTATACTTAAAGACTACTACTATTTTTGTAAGAGGTAATCTATTATATTTGCCTACCTGATTTCTATTCTCAGATACCAAGACACAACTGCAGCAGTCGGTACAAGTCACGTTTCAGCCTGTTTTAAATGTATGATACTGAACAGCATCTATACCTGCTATTTTTGGAAAAAAAAAATATTTTGGATTATTCTAACTTTGCATAAAATTGGCTGAAAGAATCATTAACCTTTTTAATTAAAGCCACTTACATGTTAACTGCATTTTCTTATAGTAAAACATTATATTCTGCAATGTAAATTCAAGGTAAATGTTGCCACAAGGGGGTTTTTTATATTTTTCAAGCATGAATTCTGAACATTTTGGGGTCCTATTTATATCACTTGTCAGATTCCTCCAGCAGAATTTCTAGTGGGAGTGACACAGACTGTGTTTGTACAGTCCTGGTGTTAACATGTGGAATAACCTTTTATAATGAACAGTAGATGTTTGGATTTTTTTTAAAAACAGCCTTTTTTTCTAACGAGTCTGTCAAGAGTATTTTTTGTTGCTTTTGACTTTAAATTGAAACACTGCATTTTTCAGCTCTTGAAGAGCTGCTGGGCTTTGCCAGCAGAAGCCTCTGGGCAGTTCGTTTCAGAACCCACCCTGTCCAGTCAACCAAAGTTTGTTTGAATGCAGCCAAATCATGTTCTGTATTTGTTGATGCTAAAGATTTATCAGGTAAAACACGTTGTAATCTTTGTCCAGCTGCTCATGACACGTGGGTTTAAGTTACAACTAAGGAAAAATGATGTATTGACTGAAATATGTGTAATGTGCTTTGGAAATGGGGTTGTAAGAGCACATAATTTATTGATTGTAGGGATGGAAGTAAGTATATATATGAATTATTACATGGGTTGATCTCTTCAAAGGGGAATAAAATGCACTACCAGTAGAGGGAACTGAACTTTGATGTTAGTTTGGAAATTCTCAGTTAAGATCTGTCTGACCTGCTCGTGGTGTGTGGATAAAGGAGGCTGCTCAAGAGATGGTGCCATTCTCCTCTCAGCCATGAGGATATTTGGGATAAGTAGAGGTTTTTTTCCAATCAGAGTTGTGGTTTCGTAACTCGGGTTACAATTCATCACCAAACCTGCACTGTTTTTACACGGCCAATGAGAAGAAAGTCAGAGGTGTTGGAAATGCTGAAGGGATGGGATGGAAGCAGCTGTTCCATGTTTGCAGTGGAAGTCACAGTGAACCAGCTCATTTTCTGTTTGTTCTGTGGAGCTTGAGCGCAGTTTTGTTCTGCCAAGTCTGACTGCCACAGTGAGTGCACTGCTGCTGGATGTTGTGTATTAGAATAGTGGGCAAGGGACTGCTTTTGTAGACTTGTGGTGAGAATCTGGTGAGCCAAAGCCACATGTTCACTGGATTATTTTTTTTGTACAGCTGTTGCTGGCAGGGTTGTTCTGAGGGACTTGTTTCCCATTTCGGGCTGGCTGCAGGGTGAGGCTACTTAGGGATGTGAACAGAAAGCCAAGAGACTTGGTTTGACAGCCAGGTTTGAGATAGATCAGACCCTCTTTTTTTAATGTCAAGGGACTCTTGCACTCCTGTTGAAGGGCTGGTGGTGTTTTTGCATCCATACTGGGCTCCCTAATTCACAACTTCCAGGTAATTTTGGTACCAGAGAAGCTGCTACTGTGTCAGTCCAGGGGCCTGGGAGAGCAAAGCAGGTGGTTGTTGCCCAGTGTGTTCCTCACTGACAACTCTGCCCATGGCTGGGAACAAGCTCCACACCCTCCCAGAGCCTCTGCTCACCCCCTGCACGTGCTGGGGTGTGATGGAGTCACAGGCATTTTACAGACACAGGTTCCTGTGACTTCCCTTCACAGGACACTCCAGTGTTGTAGAAGTGAGTTTTGTTTTTATTTTCCCCTGCTCTTGCTGCTCCCTGGTCAGGAGAGACTTTGTGGCAGATGTAAAATGTGGTTTGCTCCAGCTTTTGGGAGAAGTCGGGGCCCTGTGAGGTGACTCAGGGGATTTGTGCCAGACAGCCCAGCCCAGCTCTGTCCCTGCCCTGTCTCCTGACCCCTCCCAGGATCCTGCTCCCTGAGCCTGGTGGGTTTATTGGACACAGTTCTGGCCACCCTGATGTCATGAAAGCATTTTTGAGGAGGGAGGAGATGAGCTCTGCAGAACACAGACCCGAGACCAGCCGATGGTTACGTTCATTTTCACAGCAGCCTTAGCAGTACATCTGTTTTTCTACCAAACGTTTTCTTATGGCACAGAGAATTTTTTTTAACTGCCACAGATAAATATTTTAAATTTAATATATTATAGGCAAAGCTAGACAAATCTACATTGGATTTTCCATAGCTGACAGATGAGGATGAATATACCAAGTATTCTGAGTGCCTTTCTACCTTCATAAAGTCTGAGAGCTTTAACTAAAGCACCTCATCACCCAGTCAGATGTTCATCTGAAAATGGTAAAGGGTTGATTCCTTTGCAAAATTTTGTTTTAAGATCACGTCAGCTACTTTCCCCTCAAAAAAGGTGCTAAGCCTAATATTGCATTTTAACCTTGGACTTTCACCCCATGATTAATGTGAATATTTATTTCAATGTGTCCCTCTTACTGGGTTTTACTTTATCCAGTCTTTAGTTGTTTTAGAGAGATGTCACATCATGGTTTTATGCTGTTGCTTTTCATGATGAATGTTTAATTATGAACAGTGACTTTTGTAGATTTCAAATATACACAGTTGAGTTTCAGAGGATTTAATTTCTCGGTGTAAAGAGTTTTGTAATGGTGCTTTGTACAGTATGTATTCTAATTTTTTTTTTTTTTTGCACATAGTTTCAGTTTCCCTAAACTGATTTATTTGTACCAAAATTTTTTGTGTTGTACTAAAGTCCAGAGCACACTTTTTTTTTTTTTTAAATTGCTGGTCTCCAACACTACATCTGTATTGAACTTCTTTCTGGTGCATTTGAACTGGCTGCATTGATGGAAGTCAAAGCTTTGCTTCTCTGTCATCCTCCAGCTGGATGTAGCATGTTCTGATGGCTTTGGGTTTGAAACAGCACCACACCGTTACCAGGTGCCACTGGTTGTACTTTACACTATGTAGTAAGTCCTGGCTCTGCCACATCCTCAGAGCTTTGTCTGTAGTTGTAATTAGTTTATCCAAGTGTAATTACTCCTCCACAAACTGACAGTTCTTAGTTTATCATTTCCATTGTATTTATTACCGAGTGTTTTAGCGTTGGTATCATTGTATTTTCACCCAGCTGTTACATGAGCTTTAACAACAACAACAAACAAAATCTGTATAAAATGGTTTTTAAGTACTTAATGTATGTACCCATGCAGAAGTTGAGCAATAAATTGTATGCTGTTTGCACTGTCACAGCATCAATGGTTTTAAAAGTTTGAAGTTTTTATTAATTAAATCTTTAAAATGTAAAATGTCATTTTTAAGTAACTCGACTTTGTTTCAGGAGAAAACACTTAAAACGTGGTGTCTTTCTGTGTGCTGGCACCTACAGAAAGGACTCTCTTCAAGAACAAGAATGTTCTAGACTAGAACAAGAATGTTCTAGTCAAGCACAAGAGGTCTTACTTCTGGCTCTCATGTCCTGGCATTATCTTGGCATTGGTGAACAGATGGCTCCTCTCAAAACTCAGCAAAGCTAAACCATCTTCCTTCAGGGGAAAAAAAAAGTAAATTTGGTAAATACTTGCTAAATTTCATCAACTTAGCTGGTAAGTGCTGTCCCTTAGAGACTTCAAGTCAGCCAGGCTTAAAGCAACTCCCTGGAAAGGGTTGTAAAAGGCAGGGTTTGTGTTTCTGGTTTTTGGTGTGTGTTTTTTGGGTCTGTATTTTTGAGGTGAAGTATCTCATGCCCTAACTGCTGGCTGATGTGTTTAATCTGTAAAAGAAGCTTCTCCAGCTCCTGAGGTCTTTTTTTTTTCCTGTTTAGTTCTTTTTCCTTTCAGTGCACGAGTCTGAATTCCCTGAGTGTGTTGTCAGTTCCATCAGACACCACCTCATGGCAACCTTCAGATATTGTGAGTATAATGCAATTAATAACTATATCTCTGTCACTTCTCACACAGCAGTTTCAAGCAAGAACTCTTCTCCTAGAGCCTGTTTAAAATGAAACTTTAGTTCATCCTCATTACCAAGATAAACTACTTAAAATTTTAAATTTTGTCAGGCAGAGGAGACTGTATCAGTAATGGCCACAGCTCCTTCCCAGCATTCAGCTCTTGAAGAAGCTCATCTCTTACTGCTTTAGAAGAATCTTCATTGTTTTCTATTTCAAAGTACTTTTCCCAATGCATTTGTAGCATGGGGGGAGTACTTTATGTGCCTTTATTTTGTGCAGGCCAGCAACACCAACACTGCAAACACAGTATTGAATGGAAGAAGTAATGAAATAAGAGTCAGTCCTCCCTCACTTAGTGTATCTGAATTCCTGATCTTTTTATGTCAGGTTTATTGCAGCCATTCTCTAACTTGGCCTTTCACAGGAAACTTGAACCTCTGATGTTCTTTTAAAGATCTTCTTGTTCTTTGTGAGCTTTCCAATCCAGTAACTTCTGGCTAATGGTGTTAGTGTGGCTTAGCAACAACAGCCCCAGCACAGATGCAGAGGAGGCTCAGCATCCAACTGTTCCACCAGGATAAAGCACTCTGACTCCATCCCACTGCCTTTGGGTAGAGCTCAACATTATCCCAGCCTTGCTAAGAAGGTAGAAAGTACTTCAAAAACTTTATTGTGATCATAAAAGTGCTGTGGGGATCCCAGTTCCCAGCAGCTACACCCCCGACAGGTCAAAATGACAGACAAATGTTCTGAGAAAAAAACAGCCACACGTCATCTTCCCATTCCAGCAGCTCTCAAAGAGTCTCATCATCTTAGCCAGTGACATTTACCTAAGTCTTAAAAGAAATGGCCCTGGCTGTACTGGAAGGAAGCCATCTGAAGTCTAGACCTCAGTCTGTCTGCTTCTAGTTCTTGAAAAAAGGTGTCATCATCATTGTGCATGATTGCTGCTTGCAGTTGCTGTATTTCCTTTTCCATCTTTGATCTCAGTTCTCTTTTTGATTTCTGTAGCATCTAAAAAAAACCCAAACCTGACATTAGCCACAGCATGTAAAAGGAAAACACAATGAGACAAAATTGAGAAGACTTACCTGTGCTTGTGCTTTCTCCCTGGTTTGGATTTTTTGGAATTCTTGAGATATAGCTTCTGCTAGCATGGCAAACTAAGCAAAACACATGTGTGAGTTGAACCAATTAAAGAAAAGAAAGACTTCTAATGCAAAAATATGAGCTGCCTGAGGCAGATCAAGCTTTACCTGACCCTTGTAGTAGTTCTCCATGGACTCCAGCTCGTTCTGGTGTTCCCTCCGTTGCTCATCACGCTTCTCCTGAGCGTATGCTCTCAGGTCCCTCAGTCTTTGCTTCTGAATTTCTAAGCCTTCTTCAAATAAGTTTTTAAATATCTGCCAGCAATTAAGAAAAGCAAACCTGAAACTTTGCCAGAAACCTGTAAGTATATGGTTACATTTTTCAGCTGCTGCATCTCCTGCTGGAATGGTGATCACAGGAGGATAGGCCACTGCCCAGGAAAAAGTCCAGTTGTGCAGCTAGGAATGGTGGTGCAGATACAGCTGAGCTGGGTTTGTATTACTCATTTAGCTGAAATTCTGGGAGATAAAATAATTTTTTCATGTCAGGTTAGTCATATGACCCGACAGCACAAGCCAGGGCCTTTGAACATGCACTGTGATTTACAGCCCACCCTGCATTCTGAGTCTAATTTCAGGACCTTCATCCAGATTTCCAGCAGCAGGAAATCCAGTCTGGACTCAGGCTTTCCATTTCTACACAAGAACACTTACCAGCTGTAGCTCACAGCTTGAGGCAAACAGTTCCCAAATCACTAACAGTGGATTATGCACTAAACTTCTAATCTTTTATTTTAAAAGGTGACAGTTTTGTATCTGCTCTTGCAAAGTCTAACAGCTCTCCTTGCTTTCCTTCTCCCTGATGTCCAGCCCTAATTAGAGATCATATCTGTCACAAGTCCACTTTGTTTAACAAACACAACTGAATAACAAAGTTGCTGTTTGATCATCATCTTAACTGAAGATTTAGATTGTTTTCTTTGGATAGTAACTATAAGAACAACTTCTTAATCCTACTATTTCTGAAAACTCATTTCCCCAATTTCTCAAGTTACCAGCCCTGTTTTTCCATACTAATACTTCACCTTCCTCTCCTTTTAACCTGAAGAAGCTTTTCTTGTTCCACAGGGGTTTGCCCTACACTGTATCCATGTTTCCAGAGAAGGAACTGTTTCATCAGTGACTGACCAACCACTTAATCCTGGCTCTGCTCTGGTCACTTCACTTGCTCTCTACTTGTAGGATCAGTTGAGCTACTGGATGAAGGGTGCTCAGCACTGGGGTGCAAACACAAAGGAATTGCAGAGCAGGAATGTTGTCCTCACCTTCTCCTCCCGTGTCCTGGCTCTCATCAGCTTGGCCCTCAGCTGCACCCTGTAATTCTCATAGTATCTCCTGGCTCGAGCCACTTGCTGCCGTTTCTCTGTCACTTTGTTCTGAGCCCATATCTGGCGGGAGATGCGGGTCTTGAATTCGTGCTAAAAGGAGAACAAGCAGCTGTAAAACCAAACTGCCAACAGGTATTGCTTTGTTAATCATTGCTAATCAATTAGGGTTCTTCCCCACACCCCAGTTTTACACTGCAGTTGTGATTCAAAGCTTTTGTCACCACTGGTGTAGCACAGTAGAGGCACTACAGAATTTTGGAGTCAGCGCTGCCGTGGGAGCTGCAACACCCAGAGCCTGAAGGTTCTCCTCCTTGCACAGTTCTAGAATTTGACCTTTTAAAGCAACAATGCACTGTAATAAAAATAATAGTCCATTCCCATGACCCCAGTAGCCACACAACAAACATCACATGGCATTTGAGACCACAGCTACTCAAAAGGCATAAAACTGTCATAAGATAAAAAGCCACTTTCCTGACCAAGGAATATGCATTCTAGATAGCTCACCATGAATGTATTATGTAACAAATACCCTCCAAAGAACATACCAGTCTCTTGCTGTGCTCTTGATCTTTTTTAATAATTGCAGCAAGAAGCTCTTGCTTCCTCAGGGCTTGTTGAACCTGGAGGTTCAAAAAAAAAAAGCTGATTACTTCCATCATTCTGCAGGACAAGCTGTTGTATATTGGAGGTTTAAACATTGCCTCTGCTGTGTTTTGGTCTTTACGTTGAGAGTTACCACATAGAAGTTAATCAACTTTTGTATCTCATAACTAACCTTTAAACTAAAAGACTGTTCAGAACTAGCACTTGAAACCACAAAGTGCTTTTAGAAAGGCAATAGCAACCCCAGGCTAGAGAAACGAGGATAAAAAAGGACCATTATATTCCAGTGGCTGATAAGTTGAACTGTAGTGGTTTGAACCTTGTTTTCCCCCCAGAGGCTAAGAAAAGTGGTAACCCCCAGGGGTGGAAACCCCTGGAAGTTTTGAAGTTCTGCCCAATGGGCGCTCCTACAGAAATGTAAACATACCACAAGCACCGGAAGAGATGAGTTGTAGTTTGGTTGTTAGTAGAAGTAGCCATGTTGTAGAGCCACGAGGAAAGGGGTCCGGGGGGCCTCTGGGGCCCCCCAGCCCCAGTTGGGGGCTACAGAGACTTGGAACAGTGTTAAGCTGGACTATGTGTCTGTAGCTGTGAGCTGGGAGATGTTTTCTCCAAACTGGGCAGCAGCCGGAGAAAAGCAGCAGCCGGCACTGACCGGAGAAGTGGTGGCAGAGAACCAGAAGAGATAAGACGGAGCAACAGAGACATGCAGCTGAGAAGCTCGGAGTGTCCTGAGAAGCTGGACAGGGACGGAGAGGAATGCAGAGGGGGTGACCTTGGCTCCCCCCTCGCACTGCTGCCAAGGTGGCAGCATGAGGCAGGGCACAGAGACCCTGCAAGGAGCTTGAATCTCCTGGAGATACCAGACCGTCACGAAGACCCCCTGTGCTTCGTGATATGAGGTGGTGGAACGGCCTTGTCTGGGGTTACGAAGCCCACAGAAGACCCCTCGGTTGGTTGACGAAGGGGCCGAGGGAGCTTGGATACCCCCCTCGTAAGTGCTGGCAGAGATCCAGCAACAGCTGCATGCATGAGAGAGAGAGAGATAGACTGCTTCTGCTACTCTGAAGAAGCTGCTGCCCTGAGAGACTGGAAAGGATCTGTCCTTCTTTCCCTCCTGGACTTTTATTTGGAGGGGAGAGGAGATCTGATCCATTGTAAATACTATATGTCATGGTAGAGATAGTTGTGATTGTGTGTATAATGTGTTATAGTATTTATTTGTACAGTCATTGTAATATATTCCCTTCTCCCCCACTTTGAGTCTGGTTGTGTTTTGTCTGGAAAAACCCATCTCACATTAGGTTGAGATGTGGGAGGGGGGGATGGAGCTAGAGAACTGGATTTTGGGGCTATCTCAAACCATGACATGAATCTATGTCTCTAAATCTGTACATCCCTGTTTAACCCAGCTCAGACATCCAGCCTCCCACGGTGTGCAGGTGCCCTGTCTGTGCTGCACGTGGCTGCTGATGTTGTGTCAGGATTTCTCTGCTGACACTCAGCAGGTAAAAGGAGAACACTCACTTCATTCAGGAGTTTGGGTCTAGGTCTGCCAGGAGCTGCCTGCAGGTGCTCTGTCTGTGCGAGCTGCCGCTCCCACATTTTATTCAGAGTGCGGTGGGAAATGTGCAGGGAGGGAAACTCTTCCAGCAGCTTCACCAGGAGGTCGTTGTCCCTGATCATCACTGTAAGGGAAAGACAGATGTAAGCAATAAATTCCTGCAGAATACATTTAGTGGTAAATTTGTCCAGACTAAGTTATGAAATATTTTATATTGAATTCTGTATAAAATACCATCCTGCTCTTATAGTGTCAGGCTGAACCCAGCAGGACACAACATCATCCTGCCAGTCCAGCAGCACAGAGACTAATCCCAACCTTTTGTTGTTTTTTCTGAAGAACTGCTTTTAAAGCTCAGGTGTTATTTCCCTCCCACCACCACATGCATTTAAGACATGTATCCCCCTCTTTCTTCATCTGGTTCTGACCATTACTATCAGTTATTTCTTTAGCTGTCCCTCTCTCTGGTTGCAGCAACTTAAAATAATGCCAACACCACAGGAGTAATGACAGATCCAGGTCAAGTAAACAAGTGCAAAATAAACTGGTTTGCAATCAGCTCATTCCCAGTACATCTTTGATCTTTCTGGCAGGAAAAGATGATGGGGAGATGAAACAAGAGGGTATTTACCAAGTACATGCCCTTTAAAAACTGGGGAAAAAAAATCAGGCAGTGTAGCTGAGCAACACCCAGGCATGTAGGGGATCCATAAGCACACACAGTGCTGGTTACCAAAACTGAGCCTGGGATTTGCATCCTGGCTGTTCTTGGAGCATCACTTGCCCAACAAAACCAGTGGCAGCATTAACAGCACAATAGCAGGGTCCTGACAGATCCTCCCCTGTTACCTGCACGTGGCTCAGCTCAAGCCAAAGGCCCAATTTTAAATCTGATACATGCTCAGAAAAAGAACAGAAGGAGACCTCAGACTGTAGTGGAACAAGCACAGGAGTAGCAGTAATGGAAACAAGCCCTGAAAATAATCCAAGGGATTTTAAGGAAGTAGCAAATGGGTCACAGTTTGATTGTGCATTGATGGCTTACATTTACTTAGAGCATTATCTTCCCTAACAAAAATCCAGACATATAGAGGTCAGAAGAAGGGGAAAATGCTGCAGCTGCCTGGTATATGTTGGACTGGTGCCTTTATTCTTGGAGTTCAACACATGCTTTCAAAAGATGCCAGTTTTCCACCAAGTATAGTTTTGCAGTTCTTACTTGGATCTGCTTGCTTTGGCTTCATGGCCCCTCGTTTTGGAATCCACTGGCTGTATTTGGGAATCCGAGGTGTGGTTTTTCTAGAATAAACTTTCACTGGCTGAGACACTTTTGGAGGTTCTTTAAAGATGTTTTCTTTGTATTCTTGTTCCTTAGGAGCAGATGTAAAACAGATGGAGAACAGGTATGAGAAGGGAAAGACTGATAGAACACAGTTTGGCCATCAGAGCTTAAATGTCTTTGAAACTTTAGAATGAGAACTTGGACATATTGCACTGGGTTCTCCAGAAGGCCAGAATTCACCAAATGCAGGTCAGGGTTCAAATAAAGGTTAAATATCATTATTGCATAACCTCAGCTCTTCTGCAGCACTTAACACTACTCAGTCACTACTTCAGTAGTACACAGTGCTCTAACTGTGACAAGTTACAAGGGGTTTTTGTACCCAAAAGTGCCTGCACAGATCATCCAGGCAGATTTGAAAAGGAAAAAACCAACCAAACAAAACACAACCAACAATCCCCACAGTGCATCACCTACAATTTCCCTGAGGACTTCTCTGAGCTTGCAAAGTTTAAGCCTCTCCTTGGCTTCATAAATCCTTAGTTCATCTTCATAAGCTTTATTGACCACCTAGAAAATAAAAATAGAAGGACTTATCAGAGGAAGTAATCAGTCCATACAACCAGCTCATTAACTTGTTTGCTGTGTGGGTCAAAGGAACTTCTTCCACTTTAAACTCTCTTTTTTTGCAAAATTTGGGGCTTAAAGTCTCTTCCTTAGCAGGTACAGATACAACAGCATATGATTACTAGAGGAGGCCGGATTCTCCATCAAGTAAGAGCATTTTTCATGGGTTTAGCATAACTGTTGGTAAGAATTACCAGAAAGTCTAACCTAGAAATTACCTTTGCTTTTCTTGTTCTTTCGTCCCTTTCTTTTTGCAGTTGGCAGCGGATTGTCTTTATATGTTCATTACCACAAAGTTTGTCTTCCTGGTGCTGATATAAATGTGAGGGTGGAGAAAGGGATCGGGGCCTGTTTGGGTACCTTGGAGCTAATTTGAGACAAAAAAACCAGTGAGGTGTAATTGTGAGCAGGCCCTCGTTTCAGAACCACAGTCCTGGGAGCTTGTATTCTGTCCCTCCCCCCACTTTGTGTACATTTTTTACTGCAGCTGTGTTTGCCTTGTATTTTTGGTACAGTTTTACCATAGCTATTTAAGTGTTAAATAGGAACTTGGTTGTAATTCTGTTACTGTTGCTCGGGTTTGGATCAGAGACAAAATAAAAGTGAACAAACAATACAAAACTTAGTAATTAACTCTGACTAATTCAGACTATCAGCTTTACATGGAAAGGGTTTTTTTTATATTCTTTTCCACCCCAATACTTAACTGGCATCAGAATGGTTACCTCTCCCAGCTGTCCTGTGGCCATAGTCCATGACACTGTCACTGTGCTGGGACAGGTTGTCTTCATCTGTCAGCTCTTCTCTGCTGCACTCACCCAAAGCTCTCTTTAACATCTAAGGGATACATGTTTTTTTTGAGGGGGGGGTCAGGTTCAACAGACAGTTCTAAATTTTGAATGAACTAAAGCCAGAGTGAGCTGTGGATTTTCATTTCATCCATGTTAAATTTATACTCTTGTTCTCTCCACTGTCATGACTAAAGCCAGGCTGCTCAGCCCAACAAAGAGATTTCACTTACCAAATCCAGTTCATTGAGCCTGCGAGACAGTTTTTCTGATGCTTCATGAAGCTCTTGCTCAGGAAGCTTCTTCTCTGCTGGTCCCTGGGAAAGGGAACCTTCAAATGAATCTGTGGTAGAATTTTCATATCTGCTAAAGCAGAAAACAGATTTCATTTCTATACTAAAAACTTGAAGATAAGTATTATCTCACACAATTCCCATACTTTTTGCATAAGCACATTTTTATAGGATTAAGTAGAAGATGAATGTGTAAGTGCCTATAACTATATTTAAGAACATGCATATATGTCAAGAGAAACAGGAAATCTTTCTATTAACATTAATCTTTTACTGTCACACAGCCAAGGAAGAAGACATCTTATTTAAAAAGGAGAGTGGGGCTGGATGGCCATGGAAATTAAAGTGCTGGTGTGGTTCAGGACCAAAAAACTGAACTTGCCTTGGTGTTCTAGGCAGGTACCTGGATTCAGGTCTTGGAATTTGTGTTAATTGTTCAACATGTAGTGAGAATTTTTCATCTAAAGAGGACACAGATGTAGAAGGCTCAGGTACCAGAGGAACCTAGGAAAAGTAGTAAATTGATATTTTATTAAAATCTTATAGATCACATGAGCAGAGAGATGATACAACAGCTTTTATAGAATCGTCTCAAACCCTGTGGATACAGACATATAAAAATAGCTATATTTCCAGGTCTCTGACTGAAGGTAGTGTGCTTCAGAGAAATAATGTTTAAAGCAATAGTGCAGCAAAATTGCAGAATATCAGTTCAAGAATCATCTACAGCTCAGCCAGTGAACCAGAACAAGGTCTAGGTTAAGTGGTGAGTACCCCTCATTAGCCTGGGACTGATGCCAGGCAATGGAAACAAGCTGAATTTCACTGAGTACAGACTGAGCTGCAACTCACAGAGAGCCAAAAGAGAACATTTGTGTCCTTGTGCCACTTAGTTACACTGGTTTGGTACTGCCTGGTAACTTCTCTGTTGGAGCAGGAGTAATTTGGGGTTGCCATGCATGGACTTGGACAGGCACCAATGGAAAATGAGTTTCAGAGACAATGTTTTAAACAGACAATGCAGAAGTAAAAGCTGTTGAAACTATAGGAACAAGTGGAGTCTGTGAGTACCTCTTGTGGTTGCAGAAGGCAAAAATAGTGTTTCCAGAGCAAGAAATTTCCTACATAGACACATTTCTATGGGCACAGAATGGCATCTGCTGATCCATTTGTGGGCTTTGCATTATTCAGTTTTTGAAAAGCAAAGGACAAAGCAATAAAATAAAATGAAACAATATAACCAGGCAGTACAGTGATCTTTATAAGGGAGTAAATAAATCTAAGTTTTATTGGAGGATGCACAACCCCAAAATCCTAAAATTTTTACTAATTTAGAATGCTGATACGCTTCAGAGAAAGGATGTTACTATACTTCTTGTGTTTTGTGTATTTTTGATTAAAAGGCAAGATAACTAGTGACTGGTTGGTTGTGATAAATTAGAACTCTCAGGGTGTTGGCTCGTGCACTTTTTGGAGAAACAGCTCCCGAAAGAACTAAGAATTGATGTGACTTACAAACTGTACATAGTCATAGTCTATCAACACTGATTGTATATTGAGGAAAGCAAGACTAAAGCAGGTTTGAAGCAAGCCCAGAAGTGCCACAAGATACCAGGAGAATTAAGCAGAAATCCAAACATACTGAATGAACTTCCATAACTAAAGATGCAACATGTACCTTTATCACATTGTCCTCAGCATCACCTGATCCCACTGCAGCAGATGACAGGTAAGTGTGAGGTGATGCTTCAGGCTGCACTGTGCCTTCTGATGTGGGGAACAAGGTAAAACAAGGTGTGAGCCAAGGCCTTTGCATCCAGAGAGGTATTCAAAGAGATACTCAAAGAGAAGAGAATGACAAAGCACCGGTGGTGACACAGTTGTGACATTCCTTTTGGTAATCTCTGGAGTCCTCAGCGCTCGGTGTCATGGCAGTGCTATGGAAACTGGAAAGGTAAGCAGTGTTTCCCAGGCAACAGAGAAAATGAGTACTGAAAAAAAACCAGCTTCTAAAGCTTTTCTACAATAGCAGTTCATGGGTTTTTTTTTTGCTTAGAGTTGAAACTGGCTTGTTTGGTCCATGTTTCTCTGTTCAGAATAAGCTCAGCCATGGGAGTTATCTGCTGGAAGAGATTTCTGTAGAGCAGGCCCATCTTAACAGGATTAACTAAGAAAGGAGTTGAACTGAGGACATGGATTACTTTTTTCCAGCACAGGGAAAAGATTAAAAGTAACCTATTTTTGTTTCTCTATAAAACAGAGATAGAAATATGAACTTGTGGCTGCAATGCACTAGTAGTTTCAAAACCATGTTTCTTGTGGTGCCAGTAAAAATAAATGCAATGTTTGATACTTAAGAGTTCCCCTATAGGAAGCAAAATTTTCTCTCACCAGGGATCTTTCTTGATAGAGGGAGACTACCAGAAACATCACCAGATTTTTCAGTAGGTGACTTTTCAAGCTGAAATAAAAAGCAACATGTGTTCTATAATTTCACAGGAGAGTGCTGACAGGAAGGTCATACATTAGGTTCATCTGCAAATGGAAACCAATGCTGACTTTATAGTAGATAAAAATCACCATAATTATTTTGCTTGCTGTATTGTCAACTGTGCAGTTACATTGATTATGGGGATGTGTATGTATATGTGTATAAAATAAACACACCCCTCAAATTAAATTCCTCTCTGGACACTTAGTGAAGAATGAATCCACAATCCAAAATTCATTGAACTGAGATAAACTCTGACACATTCAGAAGTGTTCTTCAGAGACCAACTACTCCCATTCTGCAAGTGAACTAGGTTTTAAAATGAAAGCAGTATTGGTTACTAAAAAAAATAATAAAAAAAAATAATCAAAGGATAGGTTTTTCCTTACAGTAGGAATTTTCACTCCCTGACTGCTTGCCAAAGCTGCTGCCTGTCTGTCTGAGCTGTGGTAATCTCTCCATCCAGGATGTGAAGGCTGGAAGGGGGGGAGCAGAGGAATGGCTTGCTGGATGGGCTCCCCCAGTTTTGTAGCACTGGCACTCAAACCCTCTTTGTGAGGCTCAGCAGCATGAACAGACTCCATCCATCCTGAAGAGACACACACAAAGAACTTGAGGTGTGATCTGTGAATGCAGGACATGGTTTTGTGTATTGTCTATAAATTTTAAGGGGAAGTATCTAAATATCTAACATTAACTGCCATCTTGGATGGCATAGGACAGTCCTGTAACATTTCTATGCCTTGAGAACATGATTTTAGATGTGAGGATCTTCCACTAGGACTTTTTACTTTCAGTATTTTTCTTACTGAACCACAAAAGAAAAAAAAACACCACAAGCCACAATTAATAAAATCCTGGCTGATGCCAAATCCCAGCTAAGCAGAAATACCCCAGGATAATGAAACTTTGCATGCTCTGGGACCTTAAAATATCATATTTCTGAAAAGAATTTGTTTTAAGTGTTTCTATCCATTACTAAAGTTCTCCTCTGCACCACCTTAGTTCCCTACACCCCTAAGTCAAAATCAGGTGGATGAGCTGGCAGAACAATCAATACTCAGCACCTTCCTTTCCAATCTCACCTTCAGAGAACTGCCTGGGCAATGCTGCAAAAGCCTCTGAGCTTTTAGATTCTTCCACCCTCTTGTCCTTTTCCGCCAGTAACAGTATAGGAAACTGAAATTCTAGAAGTGGATGTTGAAAAAGATTAAATTAAGATTTATAAAGCATCTTGAGATGGACAATTTTCTCGTCTGCTGCATTAATTACTTGGTGTCAGCAATCCTTACTATGATCAAAATAGGTCTGTTAAATTCTTACTTGTAATTCCAGTCAATGAAATGTTCATAATTCATAATATTCCTTTATGCTTCTACTTGAAGAGATTAACCACCAATAAGAATAGGAATATTATTATAGGAAAATAGGAGATAAGAATGAACTTCCTTCAAGTTGTCTGCATATTTTTTGTTTCAGAGCCACCCATAATGCTTTGAAGTGGCACCCACACTCCTAACAAGTCTTCTTTGAGAATGAACTTTAGTAAGACTTTTTACAGTCCTAAATAATCTTATACTGCAATAAATCAAATAAAATCAAGTCTTCAGAATTCTCCTATTCTGCTGAACAAGACAAAATGCCTTTGGAGCAGAACTGAACTAGAAGTCAAAAAACAAACCTTTATCCAGATAATGTGGCTCAGGAGTCATGAAAAATAGTGTCTGGAACACTTACTTTCAGAAATTTTAACTTCAGCAAGATCAACTACAGGTATCTGTTTATTGTGGGTTGGTAAAATAAGAATGTAAACCAGTATTTGTCTGAAAGAAATAACTTTGAAAAAAAAAAAACAACAAAAAAAGGCCTAGAAGTGTTACTAGAGAGTGGTCTTAAATGTTTTTTCCCCCAAACTCACCTTCCTCTCTCCTGGCAAATGAATGAGCAGTGTCTCCAAGTCTAATCAATTCACCAGTAGATTCTGAGCCACCTGTATCACAGGTTAGAATGAAATATTCTGACTGGGACCTAAAGGGAACATAAAGCCATGAAACACTTACTCTCAAAGTCTCTGCCCCTTCAGCCCACGAGATGGAGCTGCAGAAGAGCTGTGACACCAGACAGTGGCTGTGACACTGTGGGACACGAGCCCTCCTTCCACAGGACAAACCAAGGTGGGAGTGACAAAGACAAACCGAATTCAGTGTCGCTAAAATACAATTGTTTAGAACTGATTAAAGTTTGTAAAGTAAACTTAAGGGAAACAAAATGCCATCAGTACTCTTCCAAAAAAAGTTCTGGACCTAATTTTAGCCTTCTTGTTGCCTGACCAAAGGAGAGTTACTTCACATTCCATCTGATATATGTAATCAGTGTGTTTCCATACTACTAAAAACTTACCAGTTTCTCTGCAGGTACACAAAGATAGTCAGTCTTTATGTCACTGCAAATATTCAGAACTGTTCTTACCCTTCAGCTGATGAGAGCATTGAATGTTCTGTAAGTTGACCAGCATTGCTTTCCAGCTGCTCTTGAGATGCAGTTTGAGTTTCATTACTGGACAGCACATTTGCCTCAGCTGTTAATAACCAAGAGGTAATTATTTTCAAGAAAACTACTTCCACCTATAAACTAACAGCTATTAGTTCCAACATCACCAAAACAGTTTAAAGTAATGAAGCATTACAATGGCAATATCTAAATTGCCACGTAATGCTCCCTCTTGGGAGGGGCACAACTTGCATGGTGAGTTTTGAAAAATTATAGCACTGTCACATATCCTATTGTTCCAATTATAAATAAATCTTCCTTCTTCCTCAAAAGAATTAAGTCCTGTACTTACAGCTAGAAAATTGGAGCCACTAACAGGGGAACAGCAGCAGCAGTCTGAGGGAAGGGAAAAGCAGAAGTACAGGCACTGAAAATTGCTACTGTCCTTTTCCTGCCATGCACTGTAGAATAGGACAGGAGGGAACTGTCTCAGCCACCAAGGGCTCTCCCCTTTTCTCACAGGGTGCAACAGCCAGTGGTGACAGTTCTTATCAGCCCTAAGATAGGGAGACCAGTGCTCAGGTTGCACTAAGATGCCTCTGCAGGGCTGAACAGCTTCTCTTCCCATTTAGAATTTTCCTCAAAATAACCCCTGCTCTGGGTTTACTCCCAAGACCCACCTCACTTGTCTGCCAGTAAGTAAAAGGGACATTTGCTCATTGTTCCAATTAAAGCCAACATTTCCCTCCCTGTGTCCTAATCCTAAATCATTTGACTGACAGGCTGAAAAGCAGTTAACAGAGGATGAATTGTCTAGAGTAGGTTTCTGCCACAAGAATGAAGCAGAAAGATAATGTACTCCAATTCTTGCCTTTTAACAAGTTTTGGGGGAAATTATTTTGTTATTGTTTATGAAAATAAGGAATGCAAACACTCAGTTTGGCCACTGAAATTTCCTCCCTCGTGGTCAGTTTGTCTTTCTCCTTTTCTGCATTGTCAAGGTTATAAATAAGGGAAAAATACCAAATAAATCTTTGCTACATTGGAAACACTTTGGGTCTACATGTCTGCTCACCTCCAGTGTGAGAAGAAGATTCACTGGCTTCTGTCAGATACTCTAACAAACCATCAAATATTTCTAGGAGGTTTTTGATAGATTCCCTCTCTCCTTTCACAATGTTCTCACCTGAAGAGAAGGTAATGCCACATATTAATAATTAGTACTTCACAAAAGAAAAATTCTCCAAGTTTTCTGCAGGAGAGTGCTTGGGAATTCTTGTGAAGGTGTCAGCTCAGAAGACAACTGATCACTTGTTTATGGCTACACATGTAAGCTTAAGGTATCTTTTAGCATCCTAAATTTGTATATTTTCAGTTCTATTAAGTGAAAGTTTATTGATGCAATAACTGCTTCCATTCACAAGAAAAATATTCAGAGATATTTTCCTCTTATTTATTCTCTGCTTGCTGTTTCAGTTTATAACCTGATGTCCAAGGCAAGGGTTCAGTGTTCTGATGACATTCACTATGGGATAAAGACCTTCATGCAAGTATGAAAGCATGCTGTATAACACACAGTTCTTGTAAATTATTCCAATCAAACCACACAGATACTCAGCTGGTGTTTGTCTCATTAAAACAAATACTTACCAGTGATGTGAGACAAGCTGACCTGCAAATAGTCCAGTGCCAGGGAATCTATTACTGCTTGTACATTATGTGCATCATCCTCTTGGCTCCTGGGGGTAGCTATGAAATCTATTTAAAAGAAATAATAGATTTTAGGCTATCTAAATGGCC
>NW_020884913.1:2594657-2608479 GCF_003945725.1 Corapipo altera
TTTTTCATTACAGAATACACAGTGACAAAAATAAAAAGATTTAAAAATTATCATTCCTACCTGGTACTTTTTCTCCTAAGATTGACTCGTAAAGACGAACAAACACGTCAGCACCACATTCTGAGAGATGCTTTATGTGCAGGTTTATGTGACAGCTCCTTAAAAGATCATTGGCAACATCAACCCAATCTATTAAGAAGTAAAACATTAACATGTCAGAACTGAAAGACACTGAAATAAGGACATGGTTAGTTAAAGATGGAGCCCCTGTAAATGTCTTTGACTCCACCAGAGGTGGTCAAACTCAGCCAGGCCATTCCAATCACCCAAAATATTGAACATATTGTACAAGTACAGTCACTGGACTTTCGAGCTGAAGGGCACTAAAGTACCACAGGCTGGGCAGGTTACTTTTTTCTTTCATATAATGGAAAACAAATTTGGATGTGGCCTCGTAGCCAGGAATTCCAATCCTTGAAGAATTTATGAAGCTTTGATATGCTGTTTATCAATAATCAGAAATGACAGGTACTCTTTTGAAAAGCAGGAGCTTCTCTTACAAGCCCAGGTTCTCTAATACTCTTAGGCAATGATATCACTGCGAATGTAAATATTCCCCAGGCATGCCAGATTCTAGGATTACTTTTATTAGTTTTTTAGGGATTACAAGAACATGGAGCAGGTCCCACCAACTTCATGCTCTGAGGAGTACAATGAGATGTGCATTAACAGCCTGATTTTCCCAAAACTTTGAGTCCTGGATTCGAACTGCTTTGAGGTATATATATCCTCTTTCTTCCTTGTCAAACATCAACTTGGAAGAACTAAAGTCTTTATCTCCCTTAGCCTGTGATCTCTTACAGTTGGATTCGCTGGGGGGCGACGAGGTAGAGAGAAGGCGGCTCCCCGGAGCCGCGGGACCGGGACCCGCCCCACCGCAAGGCCGCGCAGCGAAGGACCGAACAGGGACACGGCAAGCCCCGGGGAGCGGCAGTCGGTGCCCTCAAGAGCCCTCGGGGAGCGGCGGTCAGTGCCCCGAGGGAGCGCGGCCCTACCTGTGCCCTCAGCGCTGCCCATGGCGGCACCAACGGCCATCGGCCCCCGCCCCCGCCATTTAAAACGCGTCCCCCGCGCTGATTGGGAGGGCGGTGCAGGAAGGGGCGGGGCCACCCGCCACGTATGCCAAGGGAGGGCGCTGTCCCTGTCCCGGTCCCTGGGGTGGTCCCGGTTCCTGTTCCTGTCCCGGTCCCGCTCTGCGGGCGGTGTTTTCAGTCCCCTCACGGCTCCCCCTGATCCCCCCCGGCCGGTGCCGCAGCCCCCTGAGCGCTCTGCGCATGACGAATCAGCCCCGGGAGCGCCCCTGGCTTCCGAGGGCGCTGCCGGTGTAAAATGGCGGCGGTGCGTGTGGGGGGTGCCCGGGCGGTTCCGCCTCCGTCACCTGAACCGAGGCGGCTGTGGGCGTTTTCTCGGTGAAATAGGTGGGGAGAGGCCGGCCTGGCGAAGGTTCCAGTACTTGACCTTGAGGCCCTGGCCTGGGGCGTTTGGCGGCCGGTGTGTCTGTTACCGGGGATTTGGTGTTAATTGCCAGGTGATCCAGGTTTTCATGGCTTCTGTGCATGGAAAGAGCGTTAAAACCTTAATTAAAAACAAGATTTAGAACGATTTGCCTAGTGAAACTTACTCTATTAGCTGTTAGTATACAGTTTTTTGGGAAGGCTGGATGGTGAAAATGTGTTATCTTCCTCACTGAGCAACAGTATTCCACACGCTTCTTAGGAATTCTGGAATTTCCGTGTTGCATCAAGTCACGCAAAGCTAGGATAAAACGGTGCCCTTTGTCCTTAAAGTCCCGGAGCATAAGAGAAGCAGCTGAGATCCCAGTTATGGCTGTGAGAACAATGACTGGCAGCAAATAAACCTCAGCGATGTGAGCTCCAGCAGCCCCCGGGTGTCATGTGTAGATATAAATCCAAATCCACACATCATCTTAGGAACACAAAAGAGCTTTTGTGCAGGTAAGCAAACACATCAGTGCTATGACGCTAAACTAAACATGGATTGCAGTTTGATACACACACAGCTCTGTAAAGCTCTGTTTTGTTTCCATATATTGGCTCAAATTAGGAAGAGAAAACAGGAAAATCGATGGTGTTTAACTTGGGTGGAACAGAAAAATGAGGAAGTTTTTCATAAAGGAAATCGAAAGGAGTTCCTTGCAGACTAAATGCTTGCAGGCAAGGCAGAGGCGAGGCTTTTGTTTAGTCTTTTCAATGCTTTAAAACCTTAGAAAGATTAAACAGCACAGAAACAGGAGCCACCATTATGCACAAACAAAAAAATCAAATTAGCTGTGTTAAAATGAATGTAATAGAACAAGAAAAACTCAGATAATTTGTTATTTTTGCAGCCTTTGCAAAAACCTTTTTCAGACTCCTCAGAAACAGGAAGTCTGTAGGGTCAGTAGATATAGAGTGTTAAAAGAAGCATTTGGGGAGAAAAATCTTTCAAAAGCCATATTAAATCAGTAAGTCCATACTGAAAAAAATTGGAGAGGTTCCTCTATTAGAAATTTGCAGGGATAGTATTAACAAAACTGGTCAAATTGGAGTGCTACTAAGAGAAAAAGTTAATTACAAGTAAAAGAGGTGGAATTCCAGATTGCTGAAGGGCAAGCAGCTGTGGCTATTCATAAACAAAGATAAGCCTGACTGAAGTGTTATGTTCGAGGGAGATGTCGTGGAAAAATCTAGCCTTGCAAACCTTGCTCTGTTCTCAGCAACAATCCAAAAAAAAAAAAAGAAAAAATTGTTAGAAAATAATGCAGAACAGATCAAAAACATCTTTATACTTTCATTATGTAAATCTCTATGGGGTCCAGACCATAAATACTCTGAATTTCGTGTCAATAAATAGAAAATGGCAAGGATACTTAGAAGTGTGGAATTGCTTTAAAAAGAGGAAAAATTAGACTACAGCTTTTGTCTGTAGAGAAGGTGACTTGCAAGATATTAATGTCCACAAAGGGTATAAATAAATAGAAAATTATTACCATTTCTAATAACTCGTTTTGATTTATGTCCTTTTTTTCTTACGTGGCAATATGTTGAAAATGAAAGTAAATGTTTTTCAGGTTGCGTACAGTCAAACTGTGAAACACATTGTCATGGTATCTTAGAAGCTAAGGGCATAAATAGAACCAAAATGTGGAGAAATGGCCATCAAATGCAGTTATTTTTGTCTCAGAAAAGCCTTATATCACGGATTGCTAGAAGGTGGGAGGATATAAATGGAGAGTGTTGTTATGGCAGTTCTTCCTTATGTTGTTTTGGTTTTCATCCCTCTGCCTGGAACAGGTGGCTGCTGGTGTTTATACTTCAACTTTTATGTGTGTAAATCCTGAGGTACCCGGACATTCAGGTTGTTCCTCACCTGGCAAAGCTGGGCAGGTGAAAAACTCAGTGTCCACTGGGGGTATTGGATGTTTTTATCTGCCCTCTGCCCACACAACCTCCCCTCAGCGCACCACTCCGGGTGACCTTTGAGTCAGGTTACTGGCCCTGCTTGGAATTCGAAAAGATAACACTGAGCTAACTGTTTACAGACACGTATATGTAACATTTATAAACAGCAACGGGTAACAGCCTAAAAGAACTAGGAAGCATTTAATGATCAGTTACTGTGAGTCTAACTCGCCATGGTGAAGATCTGCACATCTGAGTCCTTCCAAGAGTGAAAGTCACAGGTGGGCATGTGGCTTATCTAACATGAAGTATCAGTTATTAGCTAAAAGCTCAGGCTCCTCTCGACCCTGAGCTTTATGTGAGGAAGCCCTTTCAGGATTTTCACAAGCAGTTCACATGGACTATATATGGATTTATGAGAACTCGAGGGGCTGCAGTGCAGGCGGAAGGTTCCAGGTCTGCCCTGTCAAAAACTGCAGGAGGAGCCAAGCGGCGTTTTAAACACGGAAGGCTGTCGAAAGGTTTCAATTATGGAGGGGGAAAATCTCCATCTTCTCCACATCTTCTCCATCCCCAACCCCTCAGGCCGAGACCCCTGAGTGAGAACGAGGCTCCCGGGAGGGAGGGGGCGCTGCGGGCAGTGACGTCAGCGCAGGCACCGCCCCCGAGGGGAGGGGAACTTCCGGCCGCGAGCTCAAAGCCGGTCAGTCGGGCGAGCCGAGGCCGCGCCCACGCGGAAAGGGGCGGGGCCTCGGGGCCGGCTCGGGCCACTTACATAACGGCGGGGGCGGGGCCCACGCGTGCGTCACGCGCCGGCTCCCGGCAGCCCCCGCACCCCCCTATATAACCGGCGTCCGCGGGGCCGCGCGCTCACAGTGAGCGGCCCCCGCCAGCGGCGCCTCATCGTACACAACTGTTCGTCACCCACTTTAAGTGACCGGGATCGCCTCGCCCACCGCCACCATCGCCATGCCCGGGTATTCCAGCGACAGGGATAGAGGGTGAGTCCGGGGGCCCGGCCGGCGCCAGCCGCCGCCAGCGTCCGGACTCTGAGCCCGCCCGTGGGGCTCCGGGGTTGTTTTTCAGCCGTTTAAGATGGCGGCGGGGCGGGGGTTGGGCCCTGAGCCCTTCCCTCAGCGCTCCCGCCGCGAGGGCCGGCGGGGGGAGGGGACCTGGTTTTTTTTAGGCCACCGAACGTGGGCGGCGGGGCGGTCTGGGCTCGGTCCCTCCACCTCAGCGCAGCCCCGCAGGTGTGAGACCGCTGAGGGGGCGGCCGCGGGTGGGGGATTTTTTTTTATTTTTTTTTTTTTTTTAAGTCGGGGGGGAAGAAATACTCGCCCCTCACTCCTCCGGGGACACCCCCTCGAACATGGATGGCCCCCGCAGAGCCCGGTTCACCCCGCCGGCAGCGGCGGGCGGGCGGGAGGTTTGTGGGTCAGTGGGTTGACGGTGCCGGAGCCGCGGGGAGCGCTCGGCAGGGCGGTTCCCCTCGCTCCCTTCCCCCTCCCGAAGCTCGGGCTGTGGCCGGCAGGAGCCGGCCGGCTCCGCTTTGTGTTGTGTAAGCGGATGTTAATGGCCGGCCCCGCCATGCGGTGGCTGAGGGGAATCAAAATGCCGGCTGTGCTGCTGCTGCCTTTGTTCCTCCTCCTCCTCCCCCCGCCCAGCCCCGGCTCTAAAATGGCAGCGGCTGGAAAATGTGGCGTAGACAGAAATGAGAGACAAAGGAAACAGCGCTGGCAGGAAGCAGCGGCCGCTCGGGGAGCGCTGTGTTGTGCTGGGAAGGATCTCGCTCCCGGCGCCCGCCCGGCCAAAATTGGGAAGCGATCGGGGCAGGGGAGGGAGCCCCGCGCTGGGATCCAGCGCACGGCTCCGAGCTGCGCCTCGGGGCGTTGGGGATCAGCGTGCTCCCAACACAAAATGCTAATAAAACGTATGGCCTTATAAAACGTTGTTCAGAGAAGTGTGTCTTCTAGGATACAAAAAAAACGGTCTATGGCAAAGTTACCCCAGTGTTTCATAACTGCCCCTGCCCGCTTTCAGCAAAGGGAGTGTCACCGGTGTGGGAATCCATTTTGATCACGGGGTAATGCAAAGGTTTTATGGCCTTGCTTTGCCTGTTGTAACTTGCTTTTCGGTTGCATTTTATGGAAAATGGAAAGACGTGTTACCTTAGCTTCTGAATAAGAATCGTAGCAAGGCAGGTTGTGGCATCTGCAGCTTAAAGTATGTTTTTTAAAGTTTCAGTATCTTAAAGTAGGTAGGGATTATACATCCAAATTGTAAAGTTACAGGGTGAACCACAAAAATGGTGGTTAACTCCTGTAAGAAGACCAAAATGTTTCTCTTGGATTCTACGTTACATTCTTTCTCCCTAGGTTTGGAGCCCCCCGTTTTGGAGGAAGTAGAGGTGGACCTCTGTCTGGAAAGAAATTTGGAAACCCTGGGGAAAAACTTACAAAAAAGAAATGGAATTTAGATGAGCTGCCCAAATTTGAGAAGAACTTCTATCAAGAACATCCTGATGTAGTTAGACGTACTCAGGTACGTACCTGATCTGACTCAAAAGTAAACAGAAAGTGCAAACACACTGAGGGTCATGAGGCCCAGCAGGCACACGTGGGCTAACTTAAAATATAACCTTGGTGTCCAAGCTGATTTCCAATAATGGGCGTTTTGTTTTGCAGCAAGAAGTTGAACAGTACAGAGCCAGCAAAGAGGTCACTGTTAGGGGCCATAACTGTCCAAAACCAATTATCAACTTTTATGAAGCTAACTTCCCTGGTAAGTGAAGACCAGCTTACTGTTTCACAGAACTTGTTGTTCTTCAGGCTGGATTAGGGCAACATCTAAGTTAATATATTTTAATTTTCTCTGCAAGCAAACGTTATGGAAGTAATTCAGAGGCAGAACTTCACTGAACCAACTGCTATCCAAGCACAAGGTTGGCCTGTTGCATTGAGTGGATTGGATATGGTCGGAGTGGCACAGACTGGATCAGGGAAAACTCTCTCTGTAAGTTTTGATTGTAGCCTGGAATACTGCTGAATTTCAGCAGTGACAGTGTGGCCTGGCTTAGTGCAGGCTGAACACTTCTGGGGAGAGACTGTAACGAGACTTTTCTTTCTTCCAAACAGTACTTATTGCCTGCCATTGTGCATATAAATCACCAGCCATTCCTGGAGCGAGGAGATGGACCCATTGTGAGTATTCCTAAATGAAAGGGGATCTTAACTTCTAGGGAATGTGGTTGGTTTTTACAGTCCAAATTGTCCATGCTCATGAGAGTGCATAGCTGCATTGTGTTCCTGTACATGACTGAAGTGGTTCCCTGTTGTGTAGTCTTCCAAGAAGATTCTATAAGCTCTGATTGGATTGTCCATACAATAGTGTAGAACAGGGCTAGATGTTGCATTTTGGAAATTGCTACCCCCTGGAAGCCAGGGACTTTCAGCTATCTTTGCACATGGCATAGGTCAGTGTTTGGTGGCAGTTGAGATGCCAGGTAACTTGGCTTGCTGGTTTGGCCTCTTAAATCCAGTCATTCTGGCACTGAAGGAATATGTGACAAACTTTCCACTCAAAACTAGAGTCAGACTCCCACCTTTCAATGGGTGTTGGACTAAAAGCTGGGCATGTTGTTTCCAGTGTCTTGTGCTGGCCCCGACCCGTGAGCTGGCCCAGCAGGTGCAGCAGGTGGCTGCTGAGTACAGCAGAGCGTGCCGCTTGAAGTCCACCTGTATCTATGGAGGTGCTCCAAAGGGACCACAAATCCGTGACCTGGAGAGAGGTATGGATCAGTCCTGGTGCACATCTGTCTGAGGTCACGTGAAAGCTGCTTCAGCTCACTGGACTGCTTGATTTTTAGGTGTGGAAATCTGCATTGCAACACCTGGAAGACTTATAGACTTCTTAGAAGCTGGAAAGACCAATCTCAGGAGGTGTACTTACCTTGTCCTTGATGAAGCTGACAGGATGCTTGACATGGGATTTGAACCTCAAATCAGAAAAATTGTGGATCAGATTAGAGTAAGTATAAATAATTCATGCATTTATCATTATTGCATAAAAAAATGCCCCTGTGCTTATTAAAGGAAGGACAATGCAATTAACTCAATTAACTTTCTCATGCTTACCTGGGTAGATTTTTTTTTTTTTTTGGTTTGGCATTTGACCCATGTTGATCTTGTACTGACTTGATCCTTCTGCAGCCTGACAGGCAGACTCTGATGTGGAGTGCCACATGGCCCAAGGAAGTGAGGCAGCTGGCTGAAGACTTCTTGAAAGAATACGTGCACATCAACATTGGTGCACTGGAACTCAGTGCAAACCACAACATTCTGCAGATTGTGGATGTGTGTCACGATGTAGAGAAAGATGACAAGTAAGCAGTGTGTGGGGGCAAAGCATTGTGTTTTCTAATGGTCAGTTTTAGTTTATGAACTGCGAAATGAATTTGTCTTGATGGATTTTTGACACCAGTCTGAGACTACTAAAAATCTACAAATCAGACTGTTTAAACTTGCACAGTACAAATCAGTCTGAACTCTAACCATCATCTCTTCATAACAGGCTTATTCGTTTGATGGAGGAAATCATGAGTGAGAAGGAAAACAAAACAATTGTTTTTGTGGAAACCAAAAGGCGTTGTGATGATCTCACCAGGAAGATGAGGAGAGATGGGTGAGTAACAGCTGGGACTTCACTGAGCCCTGTTGACCTGCCTGAGTGGGCTCTTGATTCCTAACTGGTATCAAAACTGTCAAATAGGGACACTGGGTGTTAATTATAATGCTCAGATTAACTTGGCAATTTGCCAGGAGCCCTGTCTTTGACTACAGAACCCACTGTGAAGGGATGGTCTTGGGTCAATCAAACTCTCTATTTTCAGGTGGCCAGCGATGGGTATTCATGGTGACAAAAGTCAGCAGGAGCGGGACTGGGTTCTAAATGGTGAGTATTTCAGCACTTTCTGCAGAGCATTCCTGCAAAGCATCTGCTCTGTGTTACTGAAGGAGGGGACTGATTCATTTCTTGTGTTACAGAATTCAAACATGGGAAAGCACCAATCCTGATTGCTACAGATGTTGCATCCAGAGGTCTAGGTTAGTACAACTCGTAATGCCAGTTGCCCAAAGCTTTTAAAGAAAGTCTATTGCTTTCTTTAACCTCTGCATTTTTCTAAGTTTTCTTCACATAAAGGTGCAGTCTTTGTGGCAAGGCCTAGGCATGACAATCGGAGGACTCGAGGGGGATGGAGGACTAGTGGAAATGATCGGCTGGCTGCTTCCAGTCAAATAGAGAGGTGAAAACTGAGAGCATTGTGTGCCAGTAATCTTCAAAAGGCAAAGATCATCCTTTAAACTACTACCCCATAAACTGTTCTCTCATGAAATAAGCAGTTTCATTCACAGTTCACTTTGCCCTGGTATTTCTCTTCTCTCCATGCTTTGCATGATTTGCCATGGTGCAGTACTGTTAGTTTTGTGCATACTGTTTGCTGTGATCTGTGGGTCTTTGAATTTCAGTGAGTTTTTTTGAAATGTTGAAGGACATAATTTTAAACTTCAATGTTCAATGAAATTTTTTTCAACCATGAAATGGAGAGAGCAGCTTTAAAACGTACTAAGCCTTGTGCAAATTGGTGAGTACTGGCACATGAAATCTGAGAATAAAACTCCACCTCTCACTTTAACAAGTGGGGCAGGAAAGCAATGGCTTTTCAAATGCCTTTGAAAGTCGGAGTTCCTCCACCTATACATAGTCGTCATGTCGAGACCTGCCAGAGAGAGACACATTCTCAAGTGAACCCTGGCTTCTTGGAAGCGCTTGCCTAGACGAGACACAGTGCATAAAAACAACTTGGTGACTTTGGGGGGACAGGTATGTTTTTCTTGCAGCTGCGGTTCAAAGGTCTTGGCAAGACGAGCAGTGTGGCCCATTTTTTTTTTGAGCTTCTAATGAGTGTGTATGTGAAGGACCTTGTATGTTTTTACTCTAAGGTCCTCAAATGAGCACATGAAGAGGCTGCTGTGAGATTTAGTGGCCCTACTGCAAGAAGCTTTCAGATGTCACTTGATGATTTGTAAAGGGGACTCTTGAGTTGGGAATGACAAGCAAATGCATACTCCTTATGGTAAGGTTTTGGCTCACAGGGTGGGTGATGAGACGGGATCAGACGGAGTGTGCATTACTTTCTCTTCCACAATACTCTTGCAGAAATGGATGATTCTAACACTGTTCTTTGCAGCCATTATTCCCTTTAAAATACTCTTGTCTAATGTTTATCTTCGATTTGGCTGTTGTGGTGTGCAAAACTTTGTACTTCGCTTTTTGCCACACTGCAACACTTTACAGATGTGGAAGATGTGAAATTTGTCATCAATTATGACTACCCTAACTCCTCAGAGGACTATATCCACCGAATTGGACGAACTGCCCGCAGTACCAAAACAGGCACAGCATACACATTCTTTACTCCTAACAATATTAAGCAAGTAAATGACCTCATCTCTGTGCTTCGGGAGGCTAATCAAGCCATCAACCCCAAATTGCTTCAGCTGATTGAAGACAGAGGGTCAGGTAAGTGCTGTTCTTGATCTAAGTGTGTATAGCTTTCCTCTGAGAACAAAGAGGAAACTCAAATTCCACCTCCAGTCTCTCTCCAAAGTGGATGTGGAAGGTGGTTTAGTTACCAGTTATGGTGACTTCAGAAGGTATTTATAAAAAGCAATAACAAAAAACAGCACCCAGATGCTCCCAGGTTGTGCTGTGGAGCACTTATGGCTAGTGCTGGCCAAAGAGGCACTTCTGATTTGGTCAGAAATAAAACACTTGTGGCCTCAGTTTTGTGGCCTTCTCTCCCATGGTTTGGAAAGGTGGATGGACCCAAGTGTCCTGCTGGCAAGGTGAAAGTGCCATTTTGCCTGGAATCCACCACTCGTGTTACGGGCAGAGTGTGTGACTGTCCTCAGAGTAGATTTGCATTGCTGGGCCAGAAAAGGAAACGTGATGAGGTGAACTCAACGTGATGAGGTGAACTCAGACAGCCTCTGTAATCCGTGTAACTGTCTTGTCTCTCTCACTAGGTCGCTCCCGAGGGGATCGCCGTGACAGATACTCTGCGGGCAAAAGGGGTGGATTTAGTAGCTTTAGAGAGAGGGAGAACTTTGAGAGAACCTATGGCGCGCTAGGCAAGAGAGACTTCGGAGCCAAAACTCAGAACGGGGCCTACAGTGCCCAGAGTTTCAGCAATGGAACTCCCTTTGGGAATGGCTTTGCAGCTGCAGGGATGCAGGCTGGCTTCAGGGCGGGCGGTAACCCCGCAGGAGCGTACCAGAACGGCTACGAGCAGCAGTACGGCTCCAACATTGCCAACATGCACAATGGCATGAACCAGCAGCAGTACGCCTACCCTGCCACTGGTGCTGCTCCTATGATAGGTTACCCCATGCCCACAAGTTATTCTCAATAACTTAGTGTAATTTAAATGTCTCAGTTTTTCATAATTGCTCTTTATATTGTGTGTTATCAAAACAGGATAGTTATTTAAGAAAATGGGAAACGCAGAAATGACTGCAGTGCAGCAGTAATTATGGTGCACTTTTTCGCTATTTAAGTTGAATATTTCTCTACATTCCTGAAACAATTTTTAGTTTTTTGTACTAGAAAATGCAGACAGTGTTTTCAAAGTAAATGTACAGTGATTTGAAATACAGTACCAGAAGGCAGTGCATGGCCTTCCAATAAAGATATTTGAAGACCGAATTTTCTTTCAGATGACAATTTTCTCAACATGTGCACAACTTTACATTAATGGAATGTCAAAATGTTTTTATATTAAATTCTAGAAAGGTTTCTCAACTGTGTCTGATTAAACATTTAAGCTTATACAAAAACCAGCCTTGCCTTGATTGGGCTAGATTGCTTAGCATGGCAGGCTCTGCTTCGACGGGGAAGAAAATTTAGGCTGGCTTCTAAGAAAGTGTTGGAAACAGTGTTCTTCCTTGTCTCACTAGCGTAGGGCCAGTTCTTGGAGAAGATCAAAACTCTGTAGTGGTGTTGCTAACGAGCTGCTACGAGCGTAGGAAGCTTCTGCAGCACAGTAACCGTCGCCTTCACACGAGCATATGTGCAGACCAGGCTTGAGTGTCGTGTACCCACAGCTGCCAGGCCTTGTGAGTTAGCATGCAGGCTTCTGAGCTTCAGAGAAACGGGAAGATCTTAGTATTAAAACTTCAAATTATACTTAAACCGGTATTGAGCAGTGATTTCTTTATGGAAGCGGGCGGAGGGAAGTGGGCTGTTGATCCATGAATGTGCCTCATGGATTTTTTTTTTTTTTATTTTTAAGACTTAATATGTGCAAATGACTCTAATCTCAAAGCACTGCCCATGCTGAGTGAAGCAACAGCGTTTCCTTGATGAGCAGAGCTGGAATAATACTTGATCCTGGGGTTAAAGTGCTTAATGCTTTCAAGTACAGTTATTAAAATTCCAGTTAATACTAACTTTCAGTTCCTTCCTCTCACTTGTTTACCAGTAACAGTGATGAGTTTCAAGTTTAACAATGCTTAATTACAGCTTAATGTGTTCAAGTTGAGTCTACAAGATTCTTTCTAGGTTACTTTAAACCCAAGTTAGACTATTTCTTTTACACTTAAAATCTTTTTTGATTAGTCTGTGCTTAGCCCTTGGTGATTGTTTCCCTCTGAGGCTCAGCTTGTGATGTTCTTTAACACAGCCTAATCTGCCTCATAATTGTTTCCTCCTTTTCTGTGGAGTTTTATCACTTGACAGTATTTTGTGATCATTTGCTGTTGTGAGAACATCCAGAGGCTTGAAACTACCACACTTGAGTTTAAAACTGCGGTTGGCAAGGTGTTGCTTTATTTTTTTAATTGGCTCTGCAACATTGCCTTTGCCCAGTGTCACCAGTGTCAAAAGACAAGGAAGTAGGTTACTTATCACTGAAGTATGACTTAATCCTTAAGTTTCCAGGTCAGTGGCCTGAAACAAAATGCATTTGAAAGCTTCGTTTTTAAAACTTCAGTATAAAGGGGTTTTAGTATTAAAATAGTAAATTTACAGCTTGTGACTTAAAACTGATAGATTAGGGTATTTAACATTGATGCAAAACCTAAACAGCCTCTTTCCACTTGTATTTTTTGCTTGTCAAATGACGATCATCTGGGGGAAGTGTCAGGTGGGCACTCATAACATTTGCACATAAAATGGTGAAAAGAGATGAGCTCTGCTAAACAGCTTTGCTACTCTGGTAGAACTGAGCTCATGGCAGATCTGCCTTAGACATAAAATGCCTTGCAATACTTTTCCACCCAGGAGCAGCAGCTCCTCCGGCTGACCCAGTGCCCTACTAATGCGTCTTTTCAGTCCTGGGCCCTGGGGTGTGGGGGCTGAGCAGGAGAACCGGCGCGGGGATTATCCCAGCCCGAGCCTTTCATGACTCCAGCCCGCAGAATGGTTCCCGTCTCACGCTCCTCCTCCTGGCGCCGCTACGAACTCGTGATGCAGCGACTATGGAAATTTCCACTGCACTGCCTCTGCTCTGCCAGCGTGAACTCGAGAGCCCCGAGGAGCGAAGGGGCCTCACCCGCCCTCTTGGCAGGAGCCCCGCGCTCTGCCTTGATGTGCCTCAGGCCGGTGGCTGCCCCGGGGATGGGCTTTTCCCCTGGAATGTCCGCGGGCAGCTGTCCCATGTTCCCATCACAGCAGGGTCTTTCCCACCCCACTGGCCCTTCTAGCCTCTCCAGAGCTCTGGACCTCCGTGTCCGAGAGGGGAAGGTGAGATGTGACCCTGTGGCACCTTGTTGCCGATTTTAGGTGCTCTCTAAGCACAGACACATAGTTCGGTTTAGAAAGAAGACGTTTATTCTGCGCAGGGTGCAAGGTGGAGGCTTCCAAAAATACGGGTTAAAAAGGGACATCTTTTATACAGCAAAATTCACACCAACCCTCCTACCTGCTACATATGCTCTGCCTACCTAATGCATGTTTATTTGTGTGATCTGGAATGCTCAAAACGCAAAGTTCTATATTACACAACTTCTATTATAAGTTACCTGACGACATTAGCTACGTTTACGAAAGGCGAGGAAGTCCAGCTTGAAGACACCAGTTTCTTTGTTGAAGCTATCCAACGGCACCATTACGTTTACAAAAGGCGCAAAGATTCCGGCTGGGCACAGATAATGAACTCTGAGGATAGCACAGATAATGAACTCTGAGGATGGCACAGATAATGAACTCTGAGGATGGCATCGAGCTCGGCTCAGGGTCGGGTCCAAGGTCGAGGGTCCCGGCGGGGCGGGCCCTGGCTGTGCCCTCGCGCATGCGCAGCCGCC